>NC_058409.1:135983939-136283939 GCF_002201575.2 Neomonachus schauinslandi | reverse complement strand
TATATATATATATATATATATATACCACGGAATATTGCTCACCCATCAGAAAAGATGAATACTTACCATTTATATCTACATGGATGGAACTGGAGGGTATTATGCTGAGCAAAATAAGTCAATCAGAGAAAGACAATTATATGGTTTCACTCATATGTAGAATATAGGAAATTGTGTGGAAGATCATAGGGGAAGGAAAGGAAAACTGAATGAGAAGTCATCAGAGAGGGAGAAAAACCATGAGAGACTCTTAACTATAGGAAACAAACAGGGTTGCTGGTGGGGATATGGGTGTGAGGAGGGGTATTTGGGTGATGGTCATTAAAGAGGGCACATGATGTGATGTACACTGGGTGTTATATGCAACTGATGAATTATTGAACATTATATCTGAAAGTAATGATGTACTATATGTTGGCTAATTGAATTTAAATAATTTTTTAAAAGTGTCTTTTTTTTTCTTAGGAGGAGCATCTGCCTAGTGGTCCTTGGCTAGTAATCTCTCTTTCATCAAAAGTAGTAAAGGTAAACAAGCTTCTCATGTAGAGGTTAGAAAATGCAGATCTCAAAATGTAAGTGAAGTTAAATGGGACTGAGTTTAAGACACAGAGCACGGTAGGAAGTGATTAAAAAAAGAAAAAAGAAAAAAAGTTTTTCTAAGTCTTTTCTGACAAGTACTGGATAAAAGGCCAGACTGACTAATGTATGTTATACAGGAAGTAGAACAGATTCAATGACAATAGAAAATAAAGAAAAATCCTAACTTGTTAAGTCACCGGCACTAGGAATTCTAGATTGATAAAACTCACCCTTTTTTTTTTTTTTCTCTTGTGTTCAGATCCAATTGAGAGATAAGTCACAGGAGTCAGAATGTTAGAGAGAAAAAAATGTCAACTGCATGACTGATGAAGCCTGGATTGGAGTGTATGGCTATTACAGTTTATGGTAGCCACAATTGGTGATAGAACAGACAAAGCAACAGATAAAGTTCTGCTCCTATGGTATTTAGTATATGGTGCTTCACTTTAGTGTATGGCAGCCACAATTGGTTTCCTACTACTTCATCCAGAATTAACACCTTGCCCGGTCACAGAGAGAGCTGGGGATGTCTAGACGTCTCGAGGAGCAAATACTGCCCGTATAACCATATTACGTGGCTGAGAACAGAAAAAAACAACAACAAACAAACACTTTCTCTGCAGGCAGACATATTGAAAGGTGTGCCAGAACCACTAAACTGAGTTTGCTTTTGTTCTTTCTTTTGAATTTACTGATGAGATAAAGTAACTTTTAGTTTTTCCCTTTAGTGATTGGAGCGCGCAAAGCAGTCACATCAAAAAAGGTCAAATGTTCCTTGCTGCTAGCCACTTTGCACTGGACCATCACCAAGTGCAAGCAGTTTACTGCCAGAAAACCAGCAGTTTACTCAGCAAATCCCTGCTGGGGCGGGGGCAGGACACTCAGGGAAATGAAGGCTCTGCTGGTGGTGTCTTTTTCTCCCACATGGGATAAGCCCTCCTTCCTTCAAAGAGAGGGAAGGGAGAAGATATTCACTATCCCGGTGAGTGGAAGTTTCTCATTCCTATGGCTACTTAGGCAGGAGGTGGGGGGAGGAGGGTGTGTGTTTTGCCCTAGAAATTGTTTATTGAACAGAATAAAGAGGATTTTATAAGACTGGGAGACATGCCTTATAACAGTCAAAAATGTTACTTTTTCCTTACACCTTGTAAGGAAAAAAAGGGAAACATAATGAAACCAGAAATGTTTACCTACATTTCTTTCAAGGGTGTCACATAGACTTATACATGGAAAAATAAGAACTGAATAAATGTCCTTGGCTGATAAACATCTCAGTAGATGCCTAGATATAATTTGATGCCATTCAACATTTAACATAAGTATGTATATATGTATATATATATGTGTGTGTGTGTGTATGTATGTGTGTGTATATGTGTGTGTATGTTCATGAGCATATATGGATATATTGACCCAGATTGTGCACTGTCTACCTAATAAAACTAACCAAATATTAAAATTCATAATTGATTTATTAAGTTGACTGAGGGTAAGAGTGACAGTATCTATCAATTGCAATGTTCTTTCATTACTCTTTCTTTACCTCAGAAATAAACAACAAAGAGGGCATAAACCATTTTATTAAAAATGTGACTAAAGTATATAGACAGATAGAGGAGATAATGCACCCAGATAGAAAGATACCAGATTTACTCCTGATAATCCTTACACCCTGACTATTAAATAGGTACATTTTCTGTGAATACTTTTTTATTCAGTGGGGAATAAGTACCTAGCTTATAGTATGTATGGTAAGATAATTTTCTTTCATATTCCCTCTATTGAGCCTCCAGTTTTACAAATTGAATAAAGAATTAAAAAAAAATAATGTTCACATCTTATTTTATTTCAAAGCTTTCTCTTTGCACCATGAATTTAATGTATATTCTCAAATGTCAGTAAGGAAATAAAACTCTGGTATCAACTAAAGTAAAATTAATGCACTTATAAAATGAACTCTGTTGAAGTTATTATTTTTTTAAGATAGATCGATTGATCAGAGAGAGGGAGAGAGAGCATGAACAGGGGGAGCAGCAGGCAGAGGGAGAAGCAGCAGACCCGCTGAGCAAGGAGTCCTATGTGGGACTTGATCCCAGGACCCTGGGATCGTGACCTGAGCCAAAGACAGACGCTTAACCAACTGAGCCACCCCGGCATCCCTGTAGAAGTTATTTTTGCTGTTATCCAGTGGAGTTGATATCTGTCTAAAAGCTTCTGTTAATTTTTTGGTTGTGACTTGAAAGACTGCATGGGGGAAGGAAGAAAAAATTCTTTAATATTTCTACGTTATCCAATACTTATAGCTCTGCCCTCAGTACCATATGAAACCCTTTTCCCTTTTGAGATGATCAGTGTAGAAAAAATGGGGGATGATTAGCTGGTAGGCTCATAAAATCTCACGAACGTTCATTTCTTTGCCTGACTTGTGGGATACCACTCCACAATCATATGTCTCAAGAGAACATGACCATGACAAGTCCGATATGTGTACCTACGGCTACTTGATGCTGTTGATGGCATTTGAGGACTGACTGAATGAAAAACTAATGCAATTTCAGATTAGAAAAATACATTATAATGCATATTATAAGAACTAAGATTGGAAGTGTTAGATACCATCTTTAATCATCTCAAAGATATTTGGTGCATTTTGTAGACCAAAAGATGTACTCCTGCAATAAGGAATCAGAAAAAAAAAAAATGATTTGCCACTAGATTTACTTTTTTAAATGGAAGTATAATTAACATACGGTGTTATATTAGTTTCAGGTGTACACCACAATGCTTCAACAATTACTCAGTGCTCACCACAATTAAGCGTAGTCACCATCTGTCACCAAACGGTGTTATTACAATATTATTGACTGTATTCACTACATAGTCAATTCACTATATTCATTTATTTATTTTATAACTGGAAGTTTGTGCCTCTTAATCCCCTTTATCTACCTTAGAATCACTTTTTTTTAGATGCTTTTAGAGTTAAAGTACTTATTCTTGCTCTAGTTTTTTGTTTCTCCCCCACCCCACATCCAATGCAAAATGGATCTATGAAGGTGTTGTAGGTAACAGTCTCAGAAGATTACTGCATCCATGGGTCAGTATTAGCTTCAGACAGGGTGAGTTGCACAACTATCTTCCTTATGCAGGAAGAGATAGTCCTAAAAATTTAACATAAGCAATGAATTTTTATTTTAATTTGCATCTCCTATCTTCTACAGTTAGATTATACATGTAGTGGAATGAATTATATGTCATTAAAATATTATTTGTATTTCACATTAACTGATAGCCATTGGGAATTAATTTTTATATATATAAATATATATTATATATAAAATATATACATAAATTTTGTAGCTATTTGTCAAAATATGTTGTATACCTTTTATATCAGATATCTGACTGTAGCACACTGCAAAAGGTCATGTCAAGACTCCACAATCTGCCATAGAGCTTTCACGTTCCCAGAAAAGTAGTCATATTAAGGATTATTGCTTTCTTACACAGATGGAGAAAAGCTGCTCTTCTCTCAACCTAGTTTCTGAAGCACACATTCTGGCACATCCCTACCAGAATCTTAAGCAGAGAAGCTACGGATATAGAAACCTTGTGTTTTTCTTCATAAGACACTTATAAAAGCTCACGTGTGGGTGGCGCCTGGGTGGCTCAGTCGTTAAGCGTCTGCCTTCAGCTCAGGTCATGATCCCAGGGTCCTGGGATCGAGCCCCGCATCGGGCTCCCTGCTCCGTGGGAGGCCTGCTTCTCCCTCTGCTGCTCCCCTTGCTTGTATTCCCTCTCCCTGCCTCTCTCTGTCAAATAAATAAATAAAATCTTTAAAAAAAAAAAAAGCTCACGTGTGTTATGCATGGCAGTAGAATTTAGGATGGCGCTTTGCTAATCAACCTTACTTGTGATTAATATCAGAAAATATACTGATTTTATCACACTATTAAAACAAAAAATCATATTTTTTATGGATGATTCCTTTTGAGGTTGAAGAGATGATATGGTGACCTGCAAGAAATAGACTATTAATGTGTTGGTTAAGGGACTAGATAGTTGATAATTAGGTTTCCATCCAACATGAAACTTAGTGAAAGATACTTCATGAATACATTTAAAAAAACAATTAATTTTGCATAATCACAACATGTAAAGGGTTGACTAATGTAATTAGTACATTGCATGAAAAAATTAGTATAATTTTAGTATAATCCCTTAATCCTATTGGGAAACGATTGTTGTTTAAAGAATCCTGAGTGTTAATGGTGAATCAAATCTCATATTCTCTCCCTTAAAGCCCCCATGCAAGAAACATTACTGTGACATGACCTACCAATAGGCAAACAATTAAGCCCAGTTAGCTTGTTGTGGCAGTTTAACATATTTCACGGGTCGATAAGGCATCAATATTTTTAAATGGATTTTTGGTTTTCTAGTTTTCAGGATTTATTTGTCACATAATTTGTAAACATCAATGTATTTGTATAAATGTATATACTCGTGCTCAAATAACCTCAAATATAAGAATGTATGTGGGAAAAAAACATGTTTTATTTTAAGACTTTCAAAGTCTCAATATTTTTATCTGAAATGATGCTCTATTATGTATCCATTTTGTATGCATTGAGTTATGAATCCAGATGTCTACTCATTTCTTCTAACAACACTTATTTGAAATGCATGCTAATCTTCCTAGTCATTGCTATCAAATTCTGTGGTTTAAAATCTATAAAGAAATCACCTGAGGAGGGCTTTAAATTACTGATGTCTAAGCTGTATCCCAGAATAATTAATTCAGAATCTTAGAGGATAAGATACAAATATCAGTCATGTTTAAAGCCTAGATAATCCAATATACAAGCACATTTGAGAGTCAGTGCTTAGAACTACCTATAAATATTGTGTATTCATTTTGGGACAGTATGAGCTAAATACCATCTAGAAAAAAGATAACATTTTCCAGCATTTTTTTCTTTCTTCAATTTAATGATTTTGTTGGACATACTATTGTTTCCACACTACTGAAGTTCCTAAATATATGCTATATACTGCAGTATTAATACACATAGATGCTGAATTTTTAGTAATTCTCAATCTTAGCTGCAGATTGGAAATCTCTAGGGAGCTATTAACAATTTGAATATTCAAGTGATTTTGATGCATGGCAAAACTGAAAACCCTTCCTTTGATCTATATGAATGCTCAAATTGTACTCTGTCATTTTTTAATCCATTCAAAGCAAATAAGCTTATTTTATCACTTTATTGACTGGATTTAATCTTTGAGCAGTTTTGTTTGTTTTTGCTAAAAAAATTAACTGTATGGTTTATGTCGATTATATAGCTATCAATTTCACATTCATAATTAGAAATATGGCTAGATTAAATACCTCTTGGAAATTTAGATTTTTAAAAATATTCTTCATACTTTATGTGGCTTTAAAGGTGTTGATCCACAGACTTTTAACCCTGAATGGTGCACTGCACAATTTTTAGTCAACAATTTTTTTTTTAGTCAACCATTTTTTTAAATGTTGTGTAGAGTTTTAGGTGTACAACATGTTGATTTGATACATTTATATATTGCAAGATGATTACCACCATAGCATTAGTGAACATATCTACTATGTCGAATAATTATCATTTTTTTTGTGTGGTGAGAATATTTCAGATCCAGTCTCTTAGCAATTCAGTGTGCAATATGGTACGGCTAACTATAATCACAATGCCATGCATTAGATCCCTAGAATTTACTCATCTTCTAACTCCAAGTTTGTATACTTTGACCAGTATTTCCCCAGTCCCTTTCCTCCCCACCCCACCTCCTGGTAAGCACCACTCTACTCTCTGTTTGTACAAGTTTAACTTTTTAGATTCCACATATATATCATACAGTAACTGTCTTTCTCTGACTTACGTCACTTAGCATACGCCCTCATGAACAGCTACTTATTTTTTTAAGAGGGTTCTACACCTGGGAAAGAGTTACATACTTAAGATGCTACTAGAAACTTAAATATGTCCTGGGCTTTGCCCTATAATTGGATATATACTGTATATCATAGAATCTCTAGCTTAGACTAATTTATAGACTAATATATATGACCACTGGTCTAAATTATATACATCTAGTCTATCTATGACTATATACATGTATAGTCTAAACCTGTGGTCCTAAAAGTGTGTTCTCTGGATGAGCAGCAATTTGTGAAAAGTGCACATTATCAGGTCCCATTCCATATACTTTGTGAGTAGGGCCCAGTAATCTGTATTTTAGTAAGCTCTTCAGCTATTATATATGTTAAAGTTTGAGACCCACTGGTCTAGACCATTGTGCCCAAATATTCTGTAGTCATAATCATCTTGTAAAAGTTTTGCTAACATTCATTTGTTTTGCATATTTAATCTTCTTTGAGATTTTTCTACCTAGAATCTCCCTTTGTAAACACTTCCAAATTATATCCTCAGCTTCCTGTAGCAGTGCTTTTTTCTCAGCCCAGTTCAGGAGATATTAAAAACATTTAGAAATGATAGTTATGTGTAGGTAAATGATTTATTGCATTCATTTAAATACATTCTATATAAGTAATCACATGCAACCGTAATTGGTACTATTTCTTTACAGAGTGCCTCCCACACAAACAGCCAAATAGTTTTAAATACTTCTGATTTTAAATAAAAATAGTGCTTGATAGTAACTTTTTGTATATTATTAACAACTGGAAAAAGTTAATACACTTGGTAAAAATAATGAGAACAAATAGTGGTAAATCAAGGATGAAAATCTAGATTACAAAATTCCTACCCAACTTATGAATTCTTTAGGAACAATAGAATTCACAACCACTAAAATAAGTGTAGCTGAAAATAGCTCTATAAGAAAAGCTGTATTATCTCTTCTGCTTTCAGCTCTAGGCATAGGAATTGGAGCTATGTCTAGTAAATAGCATATGCCCAAGTATTCATTAAATTAAAAAATGAAATAAAGAGATAAACTCAATTCAAGAGGAACTTATGTAAAATGGTAATACCCAAATGAAATCTGTACCAGACAGATTATAGTCTCTCCCTCACCCACATCTGTACTCAAAGGGAATTTGTTTCACTTTGGAATTTGAATAAAATTAAATAAAATTGAATAATCCTAGAGGGTTAGAACAGAAGCTCAATCAGTATGAGTGAGTCACACTTATTTGGACACTAGTTTCTAAATATGCACACAGTCCTGAGTCATGGGTTGAAGGGTAGACAGCTTTACTTATTGACGGTTACATCCTGACAGGCATTCAAGTAACTCACAGATAAAGGAAACTGATTGTTTTTGTACATTTCTGGAGGACAGATATCACTACCCCAATTGGAAATAATTGGGAGGCTGGTTGGCAGCTTAATGTTTAAGCCAAAAAGAACATTTTTCTGAACTTAGAAGTCCCTTTTCATTCCGTCTAGTTAACTCCATTAGAGAAGATGCATATTCCTCTGAGCACCTGGCTTTCTTCATATTAACCCTGTCTTTTCTTGCTTGTTTTCATAAATAATCAAATACTCATATATAATGAAGTTATTATCCTGACATTATTTCTCTGAAGTAGAAATTCTCTTAAATTAATGCAAATAAATACATTTGCTAAATCAATAAAATCAAAAATATAAATAGCATTGTTGTCACATTAATTGTGTCTCTCCAGATGTTTATGAAAACATAGGAGTTCACATTTCAGATTACTGTCTTCTCAATTGCCTCTCTTGCCCTCCTCCCCCCATCCAAACATTGCTGCACCGGTCATGGATTATAGCACAACTACTGCTGACATTTTAAAGGAATTTTTTAGGAAAACTGAAAACCTTTAGATTAGAGCAGAGTGGATGCTTACAGACTATTGTTGGCAATTTTCTGATGTAGCTGTTTAATTGGGTGATTTCTTAGAAAAACAATTTCTGTGAATTTTTTGGAACCCATTCAGATGATTTCTCCTCACAGGACAGCCTCTTTTGAGACTGTCATTTTGACACTGTTATTTCCTTCCCTGCTGAAAAAAAAAATAGATTAAGCCATTGTTTTCCTCCTTTAGGTACTGAAGTGGAAATAGCATCAGTACTGCTCTGAGATTGAATTTATCGTGAAAAAAAATGAGAAGCAAAAAGATGTTTGTATCTTTAAAAAAACAAAACGAAACAAAAAACTCAAAACCAATAGTTTTGATGAGATCATTTGAACGTCCCTGTTTAGAAAATCACTGCTTTAGTTCTCTTCCAGGACACTTCAGGATGAGATTTATGGTTCTTCTTTAAGTTTTAAACAGAAGTTACATGATACTAACTGTGATGTTTTCTTGCTGAAAACAACTATATTCACATGCTCTGAACTTGGAAAATGAGTTGAACATGTGATCTTTTCAGCAAAAGATCCCCAGTGCTGCATTAACAGGGAACCATTAGGTGTGTTCCCAAAGCTTTATACTTTATTTTGTAAGTTTTATTTTTCATCATGAAATATGTGGAATGAAAGGAATTTCAGTAGGTGGATAAAATTAAGGTTTTCTAGAGAAAGAAAATTCTATGTTTTAATGTAGCCACACAATAAATGACCTACATGACTATATGCCTCAATCTGCTCATTTTTTAAAAATGTATTTATTCATTTGATGGGGCACCTGGGTGGCTCAGTCCTTAAGCATCTGCCTTCGGCTCAGGTCATGATCCCAGTGTCCTGGGATCGAGTCCCGCATCGGGCTCCCTGCTCGGCGGGAAGCCTGCTTCTCCCTCTCCCACTCCCCCTGCTTGTGTTCCCTCTCTCTCTGTGTCTCTCTCTGTGTGTCAAATAAATAAATAAAATCTTTAAAAAAAATGGTATTCATTTGAGAGAAAGAGAAAGAGAGAGCACAAGTGAGAGCACCAGCAGGGAGGAGGGTCAGAGGGAGAGGGAGAGGGAGAAGCAGACTCCCTGTGGAGCAGGGAGCCCGATGCGGGGCTTTATTCCAGGACCCTGAGATCATGACCTGAGCTGAAGGCAGATGCTTAACTGACTGAACTACCCAGGAGCCCCTCAATCTGCTCATTTTTAAACTGAGAGTATTAATTTGACCTTAAATAGAATAGTTTGGAAAATTGATTGAGC
The DNA here is from genome assembly GCF_002201575.2 of Neomonachus schauinslandi. Lineage (NCBI taxonomy): Eukaryota > Metazoa > Chordata > Mammalia > Carnivora > Phocidae > Neomonachus > Neomonachus schauinslandi. The sequence goes on along the minus strand of NC_058409.1, from coordinate 136,274,237 downwards.
TTAATGCATGTGGTGCCCTGAGCATGAGATCCATTAAAAAATAAAATATCAAAAGGCCTAAAATATTTAAATAATCAATTTATATTTGTCAGGGTTATTTCATTCACGAGTAATTTAAACCTAACTTAGAGTGGATTAGACAAAAATATGGCATTTTTTTAAGTTATAGATTTGGTGAATATGGTAGGATTTTAGGAGTTGAGATGCCAACAGGGTTCTACTCGCTTGATCTGTCGGCGGGAACTTCCTGGCTGTTGGCTTCTTTCTCAGTAAAGTTGTCTGTAGCTTACAGCAAACTTCTTGACTGTTTCTTCAGGCTTACGCGTTTCTCACAGATTCTGGAGTACAGACCTCCTGAACAGCTGTAGCAACATTCTGCTAAAGAGCTTTGGCAGGCCTTACCAGAGTCGGGTCCCAAACTTACGCCATCCCAGTGGTCAGGAATTGGTTGTTCTCTCACTTGATATGCAGGGACAAATGCTTCACTTTATAGCAGGAGCATGGGTAAGCCAATTTAAAGTATAGGCTAGAATTTCTGTTACTAGAAGTTGGGAAGGTTAAGTATGTCAGGAAGAAAAGTATCTTTCTTTCCATCCATCCATCTATCATCTGTTCCTACTTTCTTTATCAATTTAGCAATCACAATCTTCTATTCCAATTGTCCTCAATCATTTTGGTGTCCTCGATATTTTAAAATTATGAAAAGGCATTATGAGGACAAAATTGCTGCTAGATAGAAAAAAATGTTGCTAGATGCCATGGTACATATTAAAACAGAAGAATTTAAAACTCAAAAAATACCCAAGTGCACATTCCAATACCTGCCAGAATGATAATATCAACACATGTAATGTAGCCTCGGGGAAACTCCATTGGTAATATGAGAGCCAAAAGACAAAATAATGGCATTTTGAATTAGTTTTGACCTCACAGAAACCCTGAAAATGTCTAGGGGACCCCTAAAAATCTACAGGCCACAATTTGAAAACCCTATTCTATCCCATCACCTTACCATGAAGGAGAAACCTATGTCTCATTCCCATACATGAATCTGCATTGTGGATGCTGTTCAGAACAAGCCAACTCTAGCAACAATTGAAATTCTAATTGTTTTACATCCACCAGGAAGATCTTTACAGCATTCAAATCTAAAAGCCGTAAATTTGTTCAGCATATTGAACGACTTTCTATTTTGCACTTAAAAGAAAAAAGCCAAAAACAAAACAAAACAAAACAAAACCAAAAAAACCCAACAACCCCATTTTCTATGGTATAGAAATTCTTCATGAACTGAGCATTGCCTCTTTCCTCTCTTCACTGCATTCCATAATTGAGCAATACTAAACAACATGATCGCAACGTTCTCAAGGTCTTTCACTTGAAATAATGCTCTTCCAACTCCTCGAATTCATTTCACAGTCATCCTGAAGTTTGCTTTAACAAAATTTTCCAATTTATGATATTTTATTTGCTTCTAGGAGATAGGCTTACTCACAATTTCTATATGACCCTTCTTACTCTCAACCTGGAATCAAACTCTTAATTTAGTGTGAAAAAGCACTAAAGAGAAATAAAGTCAAAAGGCACTTGTCCTAAGTGATTGCCCTAACGCCCTGCCAATGCCTACGAAATTTGTAAAGTGGGAGCATGAATTAAACATGAAATACATGTCTAGCTCCTTGGAAGACCAGGATTGCAACTGTAAGGACAGCACTTGTTAATCCAGTTCTGCATAGTGTGTTTCGTTTTGTTTTTTTTATTTCACATTAGGAGACATAATTCAATTTTTATATTTGTATCACAATGCCTTAATACTTTTATAACTAAATTTTAGTGGAATTTTCTATGATTATTTGTGTCTGTACACAAAATATCCATGAGCTTATAAATTTTGATGTAAATTATAAACGGGATGGAGAATTTCATGTAAGTATAAACAACTGCATGTGTTCAATATAAGCAAAGTGCTTTGTAATAAATTGGCTGTGCCAGTGAATTTCTTGCAAGTACGAAATTGGCATTTTTAACTGCCATCTATTTTTTTAAGAAGAGGATCACATTTATTGCAATATTTTGTATGATTTGCTTATTATGTTTGTTTTTATGTCTCCTTCTGTTAGAATTTAAGCTCCCTGAGGGCAGACCATTGTTAGAAATGTCTCAAGCATATAACACAGTATGTTAAAAGAAAAAAAAAAAGAAGAAGATAGCAGGAAGGGAAGAATGAAGGGGGCGAAATCAGAGGGGGAGACGAACCATGAGAGACTATGGACTCTGAGAAACAAACTGAGGTTTCTAGAGGGGAGAAGGGTGGGGGATGGGTTAGCCTGGTGATGGGTATTAAAGAGGGCACGTTCTGCATGGAGCACTGGGTGTTATACGCAAACAATGAATCATGGAACACTACATCAAAAACTAATGATGTAATGTATGGTGGTTAACATAACATAATAATAAAAAAAATTTAAAAAAAAACACAGTAAGCATAAAACAGGTATTGTGGAGTTGCTAAATTCAGCAAACAAAACAGACAAAAGACTAGGCCATATCATTATATGAAATATCACTCATATGGAATTTTTAAGAAATACACATATTCTCAAAGGCCAATTTTTAGTCATGTTAAACAAGTCATCTGTATGTATTTTTCAATAAAGTTTTTTTCTTTTTTTAAAATTTAAATTCAATTAGCCAACATAGAGTACTTTATTAGTGTTTGATGTAGTGTTCAGTGATTCATTAGTTGCATATAACACCCAGTGGTCATCACATCACATGCTCTCCTTAATGTCCATCACCCAGTTACCACGTCCCCCCAAGTTCTCCAGGTGAAGGGGAGGTAGGTGGGGGAATGGGTTAAATAGGTGATGGGGAGTAAGAGGGCACTTGTGATGAATACTGGATGTTGTATGGAACTGCTGAATTGCTAAATTCTACACCTGAAACTAATATTGTACTGTATGTTAACTAACAGGAATTTAATAATAATAATAATAAAAAAACAGAAAAGTTTCTCCAGGTGAATCTGATGTATATCATTTTGCCTATATCACTAATAGAAAATATAAACATTAATTGTTGTCGTTAAGAAGTCACTCTTAATGGAAGCTTAATATTTGAATAGCAGGTCTGAGGTAAACACCAAGGGGGGTAAAAAAAAAGAAAGAAATATTACTACTTGGAAAATCAAACTGTTATTTCGGAACAGAAAAAAAAAACATTATGAGACACTAATGACTGATTAAAAACATCTTCGCTTTCAGCATAGGTTTTCTTTTCTTTTCTTTTTTTTTTTAAGATTTTATTTATTTATTTGACAGAGAGAGACACAGCGAGAGAGGGAACACAAGCAGGGGGAGTGGGAGGAGGAGGAGCAGGGAGCCCGATGCGGGGCTCGATCCCAGGACCCCGGGATCATTACCTGAGCTGAAGGCAGACGCTTAATGACTGAGCCACCCAGGTGCCCCAGCATAAGTTTTCTTGAAATCTCTTCTTTCAGTAGGAGCGATGTTTAATTAAACTGAAAGAATACGGGGTAATAAAAAAGCCTCCTAAGATGTGATGACACAGACATTCATTAATGAACTGTAGAAAATTCTGCTTGTGACAGTGCTCATGATGGTGATCATGAATGAATGTCATCAAGTGGCACCTAATTAGTGTGATTAACCAACTTCAGAATTCACCAGAGAATGCATTGAATCAATGCATTCTTTTTATACATGGAAAATGTTTTACATTTGGGATCCGTGTCTTATATCTAAAGCGCCTATTAATAGAGCTCTTTTCTTGTTTTCACTCTCATATATCCGATTGGTCTGTTATCAGGCAGCCTGCCTGTTAGATAAGCATGAATGACCTTGGAAATAATGAGGCACACTGTGAAGAATGTGATAGGCGTTTTCATAGTGAATTTGATGAAACTGAGTATCAGGAATCCTAGCACGGGTTTTCAAACCCCAGCTTTATTCACTTTCCCTTAAATAGCCTTAAACAAATTAAATAAACTTGATAAGCTAGATAATTTGCAAGAGCGAATACATACACCATATCAGTAGGAAAATTTATCTGCGGAAAAAGTCCATGTGGCAAAAAAAAATAATACCAATTGTAAATGAAGATAGACTAAATATTCATTAATAGGGACAAGAACATTTTGAATCCCATTATACAGTTCTGTGTTGGCATTTACAGAGGCAACTTTGCATAATGGATTGAGGCAATTTATGTGAATTAAATTTAATGAAGTCGTATGATAGTATTCTGAAAACGGTGAGTTATGCAGTCATATGTATCTCTAGAGTTTATCTTAAGTACAATATTAAACATTTTGCATCCAAATTTCAGAAATTCATGTAAAGAAATGTTTGCATCTCTTAATCCTCAACAACCTCTTTTGTAAAGTTATTATGTTATTTATTTAACATAGGAGTATAAATGTAAACACTAATTGAAGAATTAAATTAGAATCTGTAAATACTAGGACAAGTCGAAGCTAGAAAAATAAAAACAAAACAATGATCCTGATCTTACAGAAGTCATGCAGTGCCTAGGCTCACTTTCTTTAGAAAATCAGAGTCTAAGCCCCTTTGTCATCAGAGTTATTCTGGGTATCAATTCAGGCCATGTATACTCACATTCATTTTATTTTATGAAGTATAATACATTTCTTTATCTTGTGAGATAAAAAAAATAAACTTAAGTTAAAAAAATAAGAAAAACTGAAGCTAAATTATATGTAGTCCCACCCTTGGTATAATTCTTATGTTTATTTCCTGGATTTAAAGTTTCTTTCCAGAGATTATTTACATTCTAGAAACTTGGGACTTTATTCTCCCAAATTTTGAAAGTATTTTCCTCCAGAGAGACAGCATATCTGAATAGAAAGAGTCAGAGAATTATAGTAAAGCAGTAAATTGACCTCACAACTTGCTTGCTCTACACAATATGACACTCAGTTTCTTTATCTATATATTGGGAATAATAATGCCTACACCAAAATTTTTCTTTTAGATATCAGGAAGATCAACAGTTAAATATCTATATGTTGAGTGTCATATGTCTTCAATAGGAATAAGATTGAAACGATCTCCAGTGTTTCTGAAGTTAATAACATGACTCTTTGAAATAAGTAACATGACTCTTTCTCTTTCTACGAGTTGCCCATGCCAAGAAACTGGAAATCATTTTTGACTCTTTTCTTACTTTCATATGCCAAGCTCTATAAAATCAGTCATGGAGTCTTATACATATGATTTATATCCACCAGATTTCTCCACACACTTTGTTATACTCCCTAACCAGCATTCTCTCCCTTTCTCCATGTAAGCTGTTTGAAACAAGTTTTATTGCATGACCTTTCACTCCTGGACATTTCTAAATTATCTTTTACTTTGATGAGCTCCTATATAGTCCGCATAATGCAGACACAGTTAGCCAACTAAATGCAAATATGGCTATGATATCCCCTTTATCCGCATGACAACAATAGTTGGGACTCAACTTTGATGTCATTTCCTCCAACAAGTGGAGGTTCTGAACTTCAGTGCCATTTTGCTAGAGTATTAGTGACAGCATAGTTAATTTTATATTTTCTGTTTATGGAAAGCAGAAAGTTAGATCAACGTTATGTCATATCACCCCTCACCCTTCCCCCTGCCCTGCCCCTAATCAAGCCTCAGTAACAATCTTTGTTCGCAGAAATTTTATTCACCCCTCTCTCCCCAGATTTAGGCTTTCCAACCTGCAGCTCCATTAATTATTCCCTTGCCACATTGAGTGATTACAGAATTTTACTTACAGAATCCCTAGATAACATGCTGGTTTCAAGTACCAACCTGGAATTCTTGAGAGGAGAATGGGACTTTAAAAATATCTCTTCTGAAAATTAATATAAGGTTGACTCAGTGTGGACAACTGTTTCATGCCCCCTTTCTCTGCATAAATATAGCACACTGCCATTTTACCCCATGATGACACAGAGATACTCAATGGAACACCTTTCTATCAGGATTCCAAGTGGAAGAAGATGGAACCAATAACTTTCTATTTCTTAACCATAACCTAATTGAATAACTTTTTTTCTTAAATTATCTTTAACTATTTTATTTTTATATATTTTTAAAGATTCCACTTACTTATTTGAGAGAGAGAGAGAGGGAGCACAAGCGGAAAGAGGGAGAGGGACAAGCAGACTCACGCTAAGGGAACCAACGAAGGGCTCAATGCAGGACCCCCAATATCATGACCTAAGCAGAAACCAAGAGTTAATTGCTCAACCAACTGAGCCACCCAGGCGCCCTTATTTTTAAATACTTCGATTTTTTTTTTTTCTGTTTAGGTGCAGTATAAGACTTTCTTATTTTCATTTTCTTTGTTGTGAGAACTTCACTTATATCATATCCTCTTTTTACTAGTGGAATATTTGTTTACATCATGTTTTCTAACTCTCGTGATTTACTGTCAAAGCAAAAGTTGCACTAGACAAAATTAAACAGTCAAGGAACACTTTATTCAAGGCTACTGTAGTAGGAGTGAGAGGCCAGAGCACAGCCTGAGCTCAGTCCAAAATAAAAGGCGGGAGAGTTGTCAACAACTGAGACAGTGGATTTACTTACAGGAACAGAGAACTCTTTTATTTTCCTGACGGAAAGTAGTTTTACAACTTGCAGCGAGATACCCAGAGAAGTTAGACTTCTACTCTCCCATACAAACTGGGAGACAGGGGCACTATCTTCCCTGATGACGACAGTTCATAGGGATAGTTCCCAGGTCTTGAGAAAAGACCTCCCTGGCTTGTAAACACTGGCAAAAAGGTTTTACCAAGATTTATATCCCAAAGGGGCAGAGAAAGAATTTATAATTGCACGTTTTCTGAAGTAAATTCTCTAAGAAAAGGGAGGTCAGGATTCTAGAGACAGGAAGAAACATGACTATAATTAGACATATAAGGCCTTCTTGGTCACCATCAATCATGGTTTTTGATTTATAAAGAAAATGGGAAATTTAGAAAGTATGTAAGTCTGTCAACAAACTTTTCCTTTCATATCATGTAGGAAACTAAGAAAAAAAGATTGTCTTTTATTTTTTTTTCTGTGTTGTCTTACCTTACCAACACAATTTCAAAGACAATGAGCAGATGGAGGGAGAGAAATCATACAAAAATAAATGCAAAAGGGAGAAGAAGAAGGGGAAGGAGAAGAAGAAAAGAGAGGATAATACAATTTTATAGTTTAAAAGAACTATTTACTTACAGGCGTTATTAAGATTTTTCCACATTACTTATTGTAATTACTTGTTCAGTAATCTCTCTTCTAAATTTGATGGTAAACTCGGTAAGAGTCTGATCTATTTTGTCCATCATTTTTCAACTAACCCAGTGTCTGAAATATAGTAGCTGCTTCACATATGTTAATGAATAAATGAAGAAATCAATGAGCTAGTAGAGAACTCCTGGGGGAGAATATAATATCAGATGCCTATTTTATTTTATTTATTTTATTTTATTTTTTATTTTTTTTAAAGATTTTATTTATTTATTTTGAGAGAGAGAGAATGAGAGAGAACACATGAGAGGGGATAGGGTCAGAGGGCAAAGCAGACTCCCTGCCGAGCAGGGAGCCCGATGCGGGACTCGATCCCGGGACTCCAGGATCATGACCTGAGCCGAAGGCAGTCGCTTAACCAACTGAGCCACCTAGGCGCCCTAGATGCCTATTTTAGATGTATATTAATAGTCAACAGCTTTAATGTCTCTCGGCCTACTTTTTTCAAATACCGTTTGAATACTAGACTTCATTTTGATTAATATTTTGCATCTGAAACACCAAGACTCTCATGGTTTTACCCATTTATTTTCAAACTTAATTTGTTGTTAGCCCCCATTTCATGACAGATTCACAATATTTTTGACACAGCAGAAGAACTTAATGATCTCACAGTTCCAAACACCTAGGTTTTGTGAGAATAGTGTATCTTTCTTGTTTCTGAATTTTGAATGTCTCAGAGCACATTTATGAAGTTACAACAAGAAGGAAACCTGATTTTTTCTGCCTCGAATGGCTGAATGTGAGACAGCGACTTGACAAAACCAAACCAAAACAACAACACTAACAACAACAAACTCCTAACAGGTGTACTGTGTCAAGCATGGAATATTTTAATTAGGCATGTTGAAGAGATTGTTTTATACCTACAGGGAAATTTCCATGTAAATACACATAAATAAGAAATTATAAATATTCTTTAGGATTAACATTTCAGGTTTAACAAATAAAACTATGAGATGACTAGTTACATTTATTTTTCCGATGAACAACAAATAATATGTTGATGTAAGTACATTTCAAGCAATATTTGAGATACTTAAAGTTTAAAATATTCTTTTTTTGTCTGAAATTCAAATTTACCTGGATGTTTTGTATTTTATCTGGCAACAGTACTTAGGATGGATATTCAGATAACCAGTCTTCTGTGAAGTTATTTGGGGAGGAGATTAAAAGTTTGAGAATCAGACTAATACAGGACAATTTAACCCAGTAAATGGAAAAGAATCAGCTTGCAAATTTAGGAAAGAAAGATGATAATTTCAAAATATATATATTTTTTATTTTTCTGATAATAAATGTTTCCAGGAATATTACTTATCCATCAGTTTTCATTTTGTACTGTATTCAATTTAAGACGGTTCTGGAGGTTAGTGGATTATATAGCACAATCTTGAAATTGCTGCTTTTTTTATTCTGATTCATGTAATACACAGTTGATCAATCCCCCATATGAAATGAATTCCCCAGTATCTTTTTTTATTCCCTGTCCTATATGTTCAATATATTCTTGAGATAAGTAATATTTCATGGCAAAGATATTATTTACTTCGTAGAAATGTACACTTTTCAGTACTTGTAGAAGAATAAAATACGTGACAACTATTAAAAATACACTTCATTTAATTTACTATGGATTTTTTCTTTATTTTTAACTCATTTAACTCAATTGATTTAGTTAATAATTGAGTACATGAAGGATATAATGCCATTTAATAAGAATGATGATTATATTCATTCAAATGTTGAGATATATGTATAAATGTAAAAGTGATTCTCCTATGAGCCTAACACAACAATTAAATGACAAATGGTTTAATATTATGCATATGTAGAAAATAAGCTTCTTTAATACTTGTATTTAAGAAATTTTTTTGTGTGTGTGCTGAATATCTCAATCACTTTATAAAGTTAGATCTTTTAAATATCCTTGGATTCTGCAACTTGGAAATTTAGGTGTAATAGTGACCATAAGACACACTAAATTAATCAATACTTTAAAATGAAGTTAGCTAATTTCACTTTCTTATGCTCTTCAGAAGAAATAACCTTTAGATTTTCCTTTGAACCTAAGAAAATTTAAGCTGTGATGTCATCCAGAATCAGAATGCAGCATACTCTTCCCTTCAGTGTTTCCCATAGTGTTAGATAATGGAAGTTTATGCACATTTCACAAGGAAGTGATATGCTACCATTTATTTCCAGGTCCAGTAATGCACAAAGCACTGGAGTGATCTGCCAAAATTAACTATATATATTCATTTATGTACTGTTTCCTCAGGGGCACTAGGAAATCTTGCTTTCACAAAGTATCTTTCTGTTGTCTAGTATAGCACCAATAATTCCTTTGTGCTAAAAATGACTCTCCAAGGAAAATCCAATTTAAAATACAAATATCTTCTAAGCATAGCATTTAAATGTTCTAATACTTTGAAAAGAACTATGAAGTCTTACATCTCTGGAGGATTTGAGATATTTTACACAGTTGGAGCCCTTAGGACTTGCTAAAGGAAATGAAGAAAAGCCACAAGAGTGACCCCAGGAATTATGATTTAATCAAATATGCCATCATGATGGCATTTGATGGTGAGAAGACTGGGAGAAAGCACATTAAGAACAAGCAGAATCGGGCATTCTGTTTTAGCAATATTCCTTTAAGGATATCTGTTAAACATCTGGTAGGATACATTCTTGCATTTTTGTTTGATTTCCACCAAAAGCTTAATTAAGTTCCCTCTACTCCCCACAGTGAATTACTTGTCCAGAATTTTCTTCTGCTCTTTGACAAGATATTTTCTAGTATTATTTGTTACTCTCACTGAATAATTTAGGTTTCCTAGATCAGTTATTTGTAAAATATTCCTAATGAACACAAGATTCAAGAGTGGTTTTTATGGTTTATCTAGGTGTCACAATATGAAGAATTACTTCCCAGTTTCCTCAAGGACAAAACTATTTTCATGTGTCTTTTATCTTCAAGTTTCAACATAGGCTTGTCTTCTCTTTGTCAATTTAATCAAAAGGGTAAGATCAGAAAGATAACTGTAGTTGCTGCTCTGATATTGGGTTCTCAACACTGAAATTTCTCTGAGGTGATTTTTCTCCTCTACTGCATGGCTCCCACACAAATGCATTGCTTTTGACAACCCTAACACATATTTTATAGTACTTTTCCTAATTTTCTCCACAATGGATTTTCTAGTTGGTTCTCAATTTTCTTGTAAACTTTGGATATTTTTCTGCAGAAGAGGGAAATTCCTTGATACAGAGTTTGTTCATAGGGAATGTATGCATACATCTCTGCATACATAATTTTGTGAACAAAAATGCAGCCTATGTAAATATTTTTTAAAGATTTTATTTATTTTTATGAAAGAAAGAGAGAAAGAGAGTGAGAGAGAGAGAGAGAGAGAGAGAGAGAGAGAGAGAGAGCACAAGTAGGGGGAGGGGCAGAGGGAGAAGCAGACTCTCTGCTGAGCAGAAGCCCAATGCAAGACTTGTTCCCAGGAACCTGGGATCATGACCAGAGCTGAAGGCAGACACTTAACCAACTGAGCCACCCAGGTGACCCAAGCCTATGTAAACATTTCAATAAAAATATGATCTAAGTGCAATTGATCTTTAAAAATGTGTATTTGTGTATTAGGGGGCGCCTGGGTGGCTCAGTTGGTTAACCGACTGCCTTCGGCTCAGGTCATGATCCTGGAGTCCCAGGATCAAGTTCCACATTGGGCTCTTGCTCAGCAGGGAGTCTGTTTCTCCCTCTGACCCTCACCCCTCTCATTCTCTCTCTCCGTCATTCTCTTTCTCTCAAAAATAAATTTAAAAAAAGTTTTTGAAAAAATAAAAAATAATAAAATAAATAAATAAAAATGTGTATTAGGAATTATTTTATTAAAAATGTAATTATAAAAATGTAATTATAAATTATACAATATGGGTTTTGAAAACACAACAATAATGTTATACATTGATGAAGATAATTAAGTGTAGAAACCAAATTAGAAATCTATTACTTTTGAGATAATAGGCCCCCTCCTTATCTTGCAGAACCCATTGGTGGTGACTGATAAATAGTGAGAGGTTTTCACCACATAGAAACCAGATCCTTTATCTCTCTAAAAACTCACAGCTAAAATGTATGTGCAGTCAATCTGATGTCCTTGCTCAGGTTTTTGAATGTTGAAGTTGTGTTGTAAAATTCAGAGAGAGTTTGAAATGTTTCATATTAGCTCTGACAGCTTTTGGCTTTAGTGCAGAAGTGCTGGTGTATTTTTTTCAGCCTGTCTCTCTTGGTGCTGTAATCTTCTACATAATTTTCATTTACTTTCTCTCTTCCCTTGTCATAGTAGATTTTTCTTAACACGAACTCAGAGTTCCATGTAAAATAAGAAGAGACAATGGCACAGTAAATACAATAGTTTCAACTAAGAAATTGTAAGAGTGACATCACCAAGAGGGTGCTATAGGTTGTTTCTGACTTTACTCCCTCTCATAGGAAGTACAACTAACAACTCTTCAAGAATAAAATATCGTTGACAGAGTTCTAGAACACGGGGGTGAGGCTAAAGCACCTCTTCTACACACAGAGACCAAGAGAAACTGCAGTGACTACCCATTAAATGCATTTCCCTACTCCCAGGTCAGTACAGCACCACATGGAGAAGTCTCCCCTTAGCCTCTGGTTCCTCCAATGGGAAGAGAGAACCCAAGGGGGACAATAAGCTCCCATTAGCATTGGGGTTGCTTTGTGGGAGCCCCTGTTCTGATCTCACAGCATGGGGATTTCAGGGAAATCTATGAGGCTTAACTGCTGGGAATCTGACTATGACGGAGAAGTGGGAAGGGGATTGTAATAATCAGCACATACTTCTTAGCAGACTGAGTTCATACCTGCAGTGCCCAAGTGGTAATCCCAACCAGTGGCTTTGTTCATTTGCAGAACAGAAAGTATATTGAAAAAATTGTGGCTGAAAACTTACTGAACTTGGGGAGAGAAATAAACTTCCAGATCCATGAGGCCCAAAGGAAGCCAAATAGGTTGAATTTGAATACACCAAAGCACAGTATAATTAAATTGTCAAAAATCAAAGACAAAGAAAAAATTTTAAGAGCAACAAAAGAAAAGAGAGAAGTTAGATACAAGGGAATTCTATAAGATTATTGGTGGATTTCTCCACAGAAACTGAAAACCAGAAGAGATGACATGTTAAAAATATTGAAAGAAAATAACTGTCAATCAAGAATTCAATACCCAAGGATGCCTCAGTGGCTCAGTTGGTTAAGCATCCAGCTCTTGATCTCAGCTCAGGTCTTGATTTAAGAGTCATGAGTTCAAGGCCCGTGTTGGACTCCACACTGGGTGTAGAGCTTACTTAAAAAAAAAAAAAAGAATTCAATACCTAGTGTAGTTGTCCTTCAGAACCAAAGAAGGGGTAAAAACGTCCACACAAACAAAAGCTGAGAGAGTTCATTACCACCCAACCTGCCTTATAAGAAATGATAAAAGGAGTTTTTTAAGTGGAAGTAAAAGAACACTAATTAACATCATAAAAATATAAAAAGGAAGTTTAAATCTCACTGGTAATGGTAAAAGGATATATAGTCATCATTAGACTCTGCAGTATGGTAACAGTAGGGCATAATTCACTTACAACTTTAGGCTAAAAGCTAAAAAAAATAAAATAAAATAATGTAATGAAATTAACCTTAATTATAATTATGTTTTTTTGTTACACAATAATTAAAAAAACACATAAATTGAATAGCAATTACTTAAACTGTGAGGGGAAGCAGAAGTAAAGTGTAAAGTTTATGAATTCTATTGAAGTTACATTATTATCAGTTTAAAATAGGTTTTTACAAATTTAAGATTATTTTTGTAAGCTTCATGGTAATAACAGAAAAATCCTATAGTAATTACACAATAAAGAAGTCAAAATATACTAATACTAAGTGACATTGAAACACAAAAAAGACATCAGGGTAAGAAACAAGTATCATGGATCTATAAAACAACAAAAACTATTAACAAAATGGCAGTACTTAAGTCCTTATTTGTCAATAATTACTTTAAAGTAAGCAGATTAAATTTTCCAATTAAAAGACTTAGAATGGCTGAATGGATTAAAAAAAAAAAAAGAGCCAACAATATGCTGACTCACTGTTATGCTTAAAGACACATATAAACTGAGACTAAAAGGATGGAAAAAGGTATTTCTGGAAAATAGTAACAGCAACAAAAGGGTAGCTATACTTAGACAAAATAGGTTTTAAAGTAAAAATGATAAAAAGAGATAAGGGATGTCACTATATAATAATAAAAGTGTTGGGATGCCTAGGTGGCTCGGTCAGTTAAGCATCTGCCTTCAGCTCAGGTCATGATCTCAGGATCCTGGAATCGAGGCCCACATCAAATCCCTGCTCAGCAGGGAGCCTACTTCTCCCTCTCCCTCTGCCTCTGCCCCTCCCCCCTGTTCATGCACTCTCTCTCTCTCAGATAAAGTAATGAAATCTTAAAAAAAATAAAGGGATCAATACATCAAGAAGATTAACAATTATAAATATGTATGCACCCAAAATAGAGCACCTAAATATATAAAGCAAAAAATAACAGCACCAAAAGAAGAAATAAATTGTAATACAATAATAATTGGGGACTTTAATACCCCATTCTCAACAATGGATAGATCATCCAGAGAACCAACGTAACAGGACTATGAGACATATACAGAACATTTTCTTCAGTAACATAATATACATTCTTTCTCAAGTGCACATGGAATATTTTCATACCAAGTATCTTTATAAAACTAGGAACCAACAAGAGAAAAACTGGACAGTTCACAAATTTGTGGGAAATAGATGACACTCTCCTGAACAACTGATGGATAAAAGAAGAAATTAAAGGGAAAACTAAAAGGTTTCTTGAGATAAGCAAAAATAGAAACACAATATACCAGAACTTATGAGATGCAACAAAAGCTGTTCTAAAAGTGAAGTTCATAGCAATAGACAAGTATATTAAGAAGCAAGGAAAGTCCCAATTATAACAGTTTAATCCTACAATTTAAGCAACTAGAGAAAGAACTGATTGAGCTCAAAATTAACAACAATGAAAAAGAAATAATGAACATTAGAGCAGAAATAAATGAAACAAAGAACAGAAAAAAACAATAGAAAAGATTAACCAAATTAAGAATTGTTTCTTTGAAAGATAAACAAAACTGCCAAACACTTAGCTGGCCCAAGTAAAGAAAAAATTATATATAAATGAAAAAGAGAGATTACAAATGACACCACAGAAGTTTAAAGTATCATAAGATGCTATTGTGGACAACTATAAGCCAACAAACTGAACAATCTAGAAGAAATGGAAAAAATCTTAGAAACATACAAATTAAGACTGAATCAGAAAGAAATAGAAAATTTGAAGAGATCAGTTACTAGTAAGGAGATTGAATCAGTATTCAAAAATCCTCCAATGAAGAAAAGCCCAGGACAAGATGGCTTCATTGGTAGATTTTTCCAAATATTTAAAGAAAAATTAACACCAGTCCTCTCAAACTCTTTCAAAATATCAAACTCATTTTATGAGGGCACTATTATCTTGATACCAAAACCAGAAAAGGACACTACTAGAAAAGACAGCCGACAGGGCACCTGGGTGCCTCAGTCGGTTAAGCTTCTGACTCTTGGTTTTAGCTCAAGTCATGATCTCATGGTGATGAGGACCCTTGCAGCAGACTCCACACTCAGCATGGAGTCTGCCTGAGATTCTCCCTCCTTCTCTGCCCCTCCCTTCACTTACAAGTGCTCACTCTTTCTCCCCCCATAAATAAATAAATAAAACCTTAAAAAAAAGAAAAAAACAACCTACAGAATGGGAAGAAATTTTGACAAAACATATATCTGATAAGGAGTTAATATCCAACATATATAAAAACTCACACAACTTAATAGGAAAAATAAAATAACCCAACTAAAATGGGCAAAGGACCTGAATGGATATTTATCCAAAGAAAATATAGGAAAGGCCAACAGGTACATGGAAAAATGCTCAACATCACTAGCCATTAGGGAATTGCAACTTAAAACCACAATGAGGTATTATCTCATGTCTGTTAGAATGACCATCAAAAACACAAGAAATAACAAATGTTGGCATAGATGTGAAGAAGAGGAAACCCTTATGCATTGTTGGTAAAATTGTAAATTGGTACAGCCCCTATGGAAAACAGCATGGAGAATCCTCAAAAAATTAAAAATAGAACTACCATATAAGCCAGCAATTCTACTTCTAGGAACATATCCAAAGGAAACAAAACACTAACTCAAAAATACATCTGCATCTCCATGTTCATAGCAGCTATCTACAATAACCAAGATATAGAAACAACCCAAGTGTCCACTGATGGATGAATAGATAAAGGAGTTGTGTTATATAATGGAATATTATTCAGCTATAAAAAAAGAGGAAAGCACACCTTTGTGACAACATGGATTGGCATTATGCTACAAGAAATAAGTTAGACAGAGAAAGACAAATACTGTAGGATCTCATTTATATATGGAATCCAAAAAAAGAAAAAAAAAAACAACAACAGAAAAAGAGATCAGGCTTGTCACTAGCAGTTATAAAATAAATAAGTATTATTAGGGATGTAATGTGCAACATGATGACAATAGCTAACACTGATGTAAAATATATAGGAAAGTTGTTAAGAGAGCAAAACCTAAGAGTTCTCATCACAAGGAGAATTTGTTTTTCCTTTTTTTCTTTTCTTCTTATTGTATCTATATGAGATGATGGATGTTAGCTGGACCCATCATGATCATTGTTTCACAATATATGCACATCAAACCATCATGCTATATGCCTTAAACGTATACAGTTATATGTCAATTATTTCTCAATAGAGCTGGAAAAAAAAGAAATGTATACATGCATACATATACACAACAGAAATATTAATAGTAAGATATTCTGTCTGCAATATGGTTTGCATTCTGGTTTTATTTTTTTTAAAGATTTGTTTATTTTAAAGAGCGAGAGCATGAGTGGGAGGTGCAGAAGGAGAGGGAAAAATAATCTCAAGCAGGGTGCCTGGGTGGCTCAGTTGGTTAAGCGACTGCCTTCGGCTCAGGTCATGATCCTGGAGTCCCGGGATCGAGTCCCACATCAGGCTCCCTGCTCAGCGGGGAGTCTGCTTCTCCCTCTGACCCTCCTCCCTCTCCTGCTCTCTGTCTCTCATTCTCTCTCTCTCAAATAAATAAATAAAATCTTTAAAAAAAAAAAAATAATAATCTCAAGCAGACTCTGCTGAGTGCAAAACTCAATGTAGGATTCGATCTCATGATCTCATGATGAGATCGCCACCTGGGCTGAAACCAAGAGTCAGACGCTTAACTGACTACACCACACAGGTGCCCTCTGGTTTTACTTTTAATAATTGTTTGACTTAAATAAGTAACTTAGACTGAAATGTTAAAATGGTTTTAGTGCTAAATGATCATATTTTTATATTAAAGAGAATAACTGATTTGAATATAGGATAATATCACATATTATTATACTATATCAAAATAACATTGATGGGAATAATCACCATCATCTAGCTAAACCTTAAAGATATATTCCTTATATGTCTGTGATCCACCAATTTTGCTTCATGGAATCCTCCCAAGAGAAGCAACCAAAAACAAAGCATGTGATGATAATAATAATGACATATTTGAAGCAAACTGTCAATGAGGCAATGACTAAATCACTTGTCATACTATGGGATATGTATCCATGTATATTCATATCATATACATATAATTTATTTATATATTTTATTTGTGTTTGTGTATATATATTGATGTCAATATATTTCCAAAGTAAATTGTTCAGGGTTGATAAAGTTCTAAAAATATTATGTGTATCAAACATTTATGCAAATAAAAATAAATCAAGCAATGCTTTATGTTTTTTTTATGGATAAAACCATGTTTGTAGAAGCATAGAAAATATCTGGAAACACATGCTTTAAAACTAACCATTGTTTTCTTTAATGAGATTGAAAGGTCATTTTCAATGGGGAGGTTTGTCTTATCTTGAATAGCAAGCTTATTTAGAGACTAAGATATATTTATTGCTTGCACAATTAAAAACTAATTTTAATGAAGGAGAAAAATAATTATCTGAAGATCCTATTTTGCTGAATATAGGTGAAGAGTAATATTATTTTGAATGCAAACCAACCCATTAAAAAAAAACTAGCTATTTAAATGTATCTGATTTAAACTAAGCTCTTTGGTATCAGATATCCTCTCTCTATATAAGATTTAATAGGAGACTAATGTGTTAAAAGTGTAAGCAAAAAAAAAAATTAGTTGAAGAGGAAGCTCAGATTTATTAATGAATATAGTATGTAAGGTATTTTATTTATTTTTTATTTTTTTAAGATTTTATTTATTTGTGAGAGAGAGAATGAGAGACAGAGAGCATGCGAGGGAGGAGGGTCAGAGGGAGAAGCAGACTCCCTGCCAAGCAGGGAGCCTGATGTGGGACTCGATCCCGGGACTCCAGGATCATGACCTGAGCCGAAGGCAGTCGCTTAACCAACTGAGCCACCCAGGCGCCCCTATGTAAGGTATTTTATAGCAGTCATATTCAGTCGTGATTGTCAAATTTTCATTTTTTTTTTTTATTTATTTGAGAGAGAGAGAATGAGAGACAGAGAGCATGAGAGGGAGGAGGGTCAGAGGGAGAAGCAGACTCCCTGCCGAGCAGGGAGCCCGATGCGGGACTCCATCCCGGGACTCCAGGATCATGACCTGAGCCGAAGGCAGTTGCTTAACCAACTGAGCCACCCAGGCGCCCGTCAAATTTTCATTTTTATCATTTCAATCAATTTAGTCATTATATAATGACATCTAATATCCTATAGGCTCCACAACAATTTTCAGTTATGGATTAATTTTTTGTTTGTTTGTTTCAATTTGTTCAGGAAAATGTCACATCATTATTTCTGTTTATTTTCCTTGCTTTCTGTAAGAACCTCCCTTAAGCAAATGGTTTCTGACTTCAGGTCAAATGATCCACTATGACCACCAGTATGTGAGCCTGCCGAGAGCAGAGCCCCATCACGTGGAGTCTCCCTTGTTCTTGATAGATTCGGGGCATGCCCTGCATGAGTTATGTTGGTATTTAACCATTGCTTCAGATATTTTGTTCAGGAGGTTTGACATCGTTTTTAGTTTTTGCTTTTTTCTTTATACTTATTTATCAGTTTTATTATTTAATGATTTCCCTTCTACACACTTAAGTAAACATTGTTATAAAGAATACTTAAAATGTTGTAGGGAGGGGCACCTGGGTGGCTCAGTTGGTTAAGGGTCTCCCTTGAGCTCAGGTCATGATCCTGGGGTCCTGGGATGGAGCCCCAAGTGGGGCTCCCTGTTCAGTGGGGACTCTGCTTCTCCCTCTCATTCTTCCTCTGTGCGCTCTCTCTCTCTCTCATATAAATAAATAAAATCTTTAAAAAACATGTTGTAGAGAGTTTCTGGGAGAACTGTAACAGTACCTCCAAATTAGCTGCAAACATAGGTGTATGAGTGGGTGCTTCTCATTTGTCATTGCTATAAATTAACAATTCTTAAAGTGTTATAGTAGCTGTCTGTACAACTCAGACTCATCAGCAGTCTGCACGTTAAAATTATTTTTGAAATAATGCTGAGGGTTTTGTTTTGTTTAGTTTTATATTCTTTCTTTTTTACCATGTTCGTTTCATTGATGGCACCAAAGCACTTGTGGGTAAAACTATCAGTGACTTTGCACAAGTCACAACACTGACACCTCGTGGACCTAGGAGTCATTGTGTTCCTCTCCTGACAGTTCTTCCCTTTTCTTTGGAGAAAAGGAGAAAGAAAAAGGAAAAGAAGCAGCAGCAGTAATGGCTGGTCTTAACTAGGGATTTCTTTTACCTAGCAGAAAAGAAACCTCAACTCTTGGGTAGACATAATTTTAACATATTGACTGATGTAATGGAACGTATCTAGAGCAGTTCTGCCACATACGAAAGTACAATAGTCTCTCAAGAAAAATACACGTCTGAGACGGTGTGCAGTGGAAACTGAAATAGCTGTCTTTGTTTTTTTTATGGAACACCATTTTTATTTGAAAGAATGACTGACAAACTAAGTTTATTCGGATTTCTGTTTTTGGTTGCAGTTTCCTGCAAACAGACCAAGTGAACATGTCATTTGTAGGAAAACAAAAGATAGTACTTGTCAATATTAACATTTGGGCTCTCAAATAAAAATAGAATTTTCAATGGTGACAAATGGTAAATGTTGTCAACATGTGTTTGACAGCTTCCCAAAATAAAATAAAGATTTGCTAATCAAATCAGTGGAGAGAATAAAGATTTTAATTAAAAAGAAAAAAAATATTAATAAATGGTCAGCATTTGAAAGATTTGTAGAATTCAGAATCATTATTTTCAAAATGGCCAAGGATCATGTATGGGTGATCAAATCATGTATGGGTGATCAAAATCATGTATGGGTGGAAGAGCTACTAAAAATGCAAGACAGAATAATGTTTTAGAATTATAGTCTGAAAAGTTTGTTGATGTTTTCACATTCCACATTGTAACTAATTTTTAATAAGTTAACACTCACTGAATTTTGATACAGTATCAAAATGGAATATCCATAATTATTTGATAAGGTTATTATGATCTCTCCTATCTTTTCCAGGTACATATCTGTGGGAGGCTGGATTATCTTTATGCAGGACATATCACCAGTGTGCTAGGACAAGCTGTGTAACAAACACCACCTCCATTTTCTCATATACTTCTGGACGTAACCATCACGCTTTGGGAAAAAGTACTTTTTAGTTTTGATCAGTTAACATATATAGAGATGGCACACATCATATACCCATTAGCTATTATTATCATTAATAAATGTAATGGAAGTTATAAGCTATTATTACTGTTAATTAATATGATCCTGTACTATTATAGAGTATTAAACAAAGAAATGTCATTATCTGATATGCATTTTTAAAAAAAGATCACTCTGGCCTCCATGGAGGGAAACAGTAGTGGGGTATGGTTAAGGGAGAAAGTGGAGAAAGCACTTAAGGAGTTATTGGAATAATCCACAGGGATGATGATGGGGATGTAGACTGATAGCAGCAGTAAAGGTGGTTAAATGATTAGATTTAGGAGATATATTCAATGATACAGCCTCCAGTTGAAAAAAGCACAATTTTACATCTACCCGTATGTGCTCATTTATTTGTTTTGGCTTTTTGTTTGTTTATTGTCCTTTATTTATCTTGCTGAATTCCATCTCTAGTTGAATGGCCTATTATTTTCTTTAGATAATTTTTTTTAAGATTTTATTTATTTATTTATTTTAGAAATAGAGATCAAGAGAGTTCGTGCAAGCAGGGGGAGGAGAATGGGAGAGGGACAAGCAGACTCCATGCTAGGTACAGAGCCCAGAGCCAGACATGGGGCTTGATTCCACAACCCCAAGATCATGACCTAAGCTAAAATCAAGACATTTAGGGGCGCCTGGGTGGCTCAGTCGTTAGGTGTCTGCCTTCGGCTCAGGTCATGATCCCAGGGTCCTGGGATCGAGCCCTGCATCGGGCTCCCTGCTCCGCGGGAAGCCTGCTTCTCCCTCCCCCACTCCCTCTGCTTGTGTTCCCTCTGTTGCTGTGTCTCTTTCTGTCAAATAAATAAATAAAATCTTTAAAAAAATAAAATAAAATCAAGACGTTTAATCAACTTTTAAAAGATTTTATTTTTTTTTTTAAGTAATCTCTACATCCAATGTGGGGCTCAAACTCATAATCCCAAAATCAAGAGTCTCACGCTCTACTGACTGAGCCAGCCAGGTGCCCCTATTTTCTTTAGATAATTGACTTTAAGTATATTATTTGTCTTTTAAAAAGTGTTAAATCTAATATTGAAATATCTTACTGCTCGTATTTACTTTTTATGATTTCTAAACTTTTGTTTCATAATATTTAGTAGTTGAGTATTAGTTCTCTAAATCACATGTGTGACCTTCCTTTGTCATTTGTATGCTTACTTCCCCTGAAATCAATTGACCTCTGGCTAGTATATACTCTGAGCTTTATATTATCTAGGATCCCATTTCCTGCAGACAACTACCCAGTCTCTGTGAGGCTATACTAATCTGCTTTGTCCTCCTAATCTGTGTTTTTTAAACTTTCATGTGCAAGGAAAACTCCTGGAGATGTTGTTGAATTGTAGATTCTAGTTCTGTAGTTCTGGATAGGGACCTTTACATTTTTTTCTTTTCTTTTTTTTTTTTTAAAGATTTTATTTATTTATTTGACAGAGAGAGAATACAAGCATTGGGGAGCAGCAGAAGGAGGGGGAGAAGAAGACTTCCCACTGAGCAGAAAATCCAATGCAGGGCTCAATGCCAGGAACCTGGGATCATGACCTGAGCTGAGGCAGACACTTAACCAACTGAGCCACCCAGGCGATGGGCCTTTACATTTCTAACAATCTCCTAAGTTTTGTCGATGCTGCTGATAGGTGGAACATATTTTGGGTAGCAATACTCTAAATGACTCCTAAATATTTAATGACCTCTTAAAATATCAAAGTCTTCCATGTTGGTTTCATTTACGTAGACTTTCACCCATGTTTTTAAAGTTAGTTAATTAATACAGGAATCTCTCCTAATATAAACAAGGAAGCCCAGAACAGCATAATTCTCTTCAAGTTTATGTTTATACAGAGTTTGCACTTCTTAAGTGAATTTTATGCCTGTATACTTGGTCGATAAAAGATTCTTGGCATAAAAATTTCAGTACTAGTAGGAAAGAGACAGATTGTCTAAATAGAGTAACAAAATTATTTTTTGACTGAGCATTTCACTGACTCTCCTGAGAATCAGACAGACATCTATCAATCTAATAAGAAAGTCTATTGATTCATTTGAAAATACTTGAAATAATGAGCATCACATTTAAAGATAATATAATATGGGATGCATTAAAAGCTCAAATTTTGTTTCCTCTGAATTTAATTTTTTTAATATCAGCAAACTTTTTAACACAACACATATACATATATCAAAACCATCATATGTACAATTATATGACATGAAGTTAGTCAGAAAAGTTTACATTGTTTTCAAAATTAAATGACTACCCAGTTTTTTATTGACCCACAATAGTAAAATATATTAAAAAGAAATTGAGTGAGTTTGTAAAAGTTTCAGTATATATGCCATTTAACCTTTATACCAGGATGAAAAGAAGTATCTCATGAATCATTTCTTCCATTCTCTTCTTTTCACTGGGTTCAAACAATCTCTAGGCTGGCTGTTTTGACATGTTGTAAATGCCAATGTTTTATGATGCTAATGCCCTGGATTTCTGCAGAACCACTCTGGGCATCATCATCACCATCAGCATCACCAAAGGAATAACAAAAAGAAATAAAAAAGAAAAATTTAACACTAAAAGAGACTGAAAGATGTAAATTTTATGGAGTCAAATTGACATTACCAGTGTTTTATTAGCTGCTATAAACCATTTACTTTGAGGTACATGTAAGCTAAATGATATCAAGGACAAATAACATAATTGAAGTGATTCATGTAGCATATTTAAATTTAGCATCTGTTTTTCAGTTACAATTAAGACTATGGCATTCAAATAAATGCAGTTATATTACTTTCAATTTCATGTTATGCTGTCCGAGTTATGAACTTATCTGTTTTTATGCTGCCATAATTATAAATAGAAGCCGAAATAGAAACTATGAAACATTAAAAATGTTGTAAATGTAGTAAAAGATTCATATTCAAAAATCTAGAATTTCTTTTATATTTATGATGGTTGGGGGTCACGCAAATCATTATTTAAAAGATTAAAAAGTATGCATTGTGTGACAATAGCTTGTGTAGTCAGGTATTTTGGAATGTGTGCAGTACATGAACAGATGCTTGGGCTGTGCACATGTGTGAGGAATATGTACATAACACAGCATATGGAAAATTCATATAGATTTTACCCTAAGGCAAAAGTCACTATAGAGTAGTAATTGAATAGGAGTTAACCATTATTTTTCTCATGGCTATAATGTGGGGAACCAGCAGAAGGGTGGGATGGAGCCATGATTGAAGGCACAAATGGGCATCAGAGTCACAAGAAAAAAGTGTAAAAAAGGAAAAAGGAAAAACAAAAACAAAAAACAACTCTCTGGCCAGAAGAATAAAAACACAATTGAGGGGGCACCTGGGTGACTCAGTCGGTTAAGCATCTGCCTTCGGCTCAGGTCATGATCCCAAGGTCCTGGGATCAAGCCCCACATCAGGCTCCTGGCTCAGCGAGGAGTCTGCTTCTCCCTCTCCCTCTGCCTCTCTCCCTGCTCATGCTCTCTCTCTGTCTCTGTATCTCTGTGTCTCAAATGAATAAATAAAATCTTTAAAAAAAACCACACAATTGAGATAGAAAAGCACTAATAGAAAGAAGATGGAAAAGTTTTACTCAGAAAATTGGTAAGTAAATGGTTTAAAATACTCAAGTACAGATCAATTTACAATTAGAGTTTCTGGGACTTCAACACACCCCTGTTACTCACACAACTATTTGAACCACCAGAACAAAACCCAGCAGAATATAGATATGATCAACATAATTAGCATAATTGACATGTATAGAAAATTTCACCCAAAACAGAAAAATACACATTTTAGACCATTTAGAACACTGAACAAGATAGACCACATCTTGAATGATTAAACAAAACTCAACATTTCAAAGAACTGAAATCATACAGAGTTTCTAATCTGACCATTATAGACTCAAACTCGAAATCAAAGAGAGACAATAGAAAAAATATCTAATACTTGAAATCTACCAAACACTTAAGAATTAATAACACCAATTTTCATACAACCTCTTCCAGAATATATAACACAGGGAAATACGACCCACTCATTTTATGAAGTCATCATTGCCTTAATGCTACATCAGACAAAGACTGCCAAAAATAAGAGAAATATCATTAAAAAATCAAAACTATGATTGCACATTAACAGATGAAAGTCAGAAAAAGAGATTTCCATTTCTATGAAAGATAAGTCCATTATATATATTATGTATGCAACCATGCTCCTTTTTAGGGGAAAAACAATTAAAAAACATATGGTCAACATCAAATAAGAATACAATTAAGATTTCTTTTTGAGTTCAAAAAATAGTAATTAATTCCTTATTTCTTTTACCATTTGATTTGTTCCAGATAGTTCCAATATGTCTACTTTGCGATACTTGAAATCTCATTTTGATGGAACAGTACAGTCCTGCCACAGTTTTTCAATTTTGTTTCTTTATCCATGTTTTAAAACTAAAATCTTTTGGTTTTCATGTATGGTAACTAATTATTTTGAAGGCAAAATCCAATAAAATATTTCCTGGTAGGAAGTTTACTTTTAAGCATATGCTGATCTATGAAATACATACTCAGATCAACACAGTGAAATTAAAATTTCAGTAGTCTAGAAACATATCAGAATATTACACCACAAACTCAGTGATTGCTGTATTTGTCTGGAGAGATTATAAGCAAATATTTTCTATCATCTACATCTCTATTTCCTCCAGCTTTGTACATGTTTTGCTACAATAATATTAACAGTGATATTATTATACTTATTAGTAATAATAAAATTATTATTAATCCTATAATTAATACAAATATTATTATTATCATTGCAGATTATGGTAGGTGCTTCGAATACAAAATACCAGAGGGTTGATGTAAGAAAGAGTAAGTGTAAGAAGGCTCTGTTTGGTATGACTTCTCATTTAAGGTGATGCCTGTAGGTCTCACTATAAGAATGTGCCAACTGCATTAAGATCTATTCAGGCAACAGGGTTATCAATATCTCGATAACTTTTGAGAAGAGCACAGCAATGACAGTGTAGAGTGTTGAGGGGAGATTCAAATTTGATGCTCTGATTTAAGTTTGAAGTTCACATTTTAATGTGTATTTCAATTATATGTAGGTAGTATTGGAGCCAGAATTGTGAATGACGTCACATAGGGATAGATCACAGAGCAAAAAAAGAAGAGCATCAAGCATGATGCTCAGGAGAGTTCCTTAGTGTGAAAAAGGAGAACAGAGCTGAGAAGTGAACTGAGAGGGAACAGGAAGAATGTAAGAAAAAAAATGTCCAGAAACAGGATGTATCATAGAAGCCAATTGCATTGACAGTCTCTTGGATGGAGTAATCAGTATTATTAAATGTAGCTGAAACATTAAAAACCGTAAGATAAAAATGTTCTGGACTTAGAGATATAGATATTATAATTTCCCTCAGCAAGAAATGTTTAAGTGATGAGACCAGATTCCAGAATAAAATGGGTTAAAGAAAGAGAGACACATGTGGAAGGAAATCTTTTGAAGTGGAAAGTGATGGGAAGGAGAGTCCGTAAGTTTAGCTAGTGGTATGTGACATATCGAGTCAAGATTTTCTGATATGTTTGTATTTGTTATATGGGAACATGTTTAAAAGTTACTGAGAAATACTGAGCTGAGAAGGGGTGGTGGAATACTGAAGTGAGAAAGGGGATAGTAGTAGCTGGTTCTTCATAAGACAGGAGGAAAAGATTGAAAGCACTGGTGGAGAGATTCAGATTATTTAAGAGTGGGAGGAGCCTCTATGTTGTAACAGGAGAAAAGGATTAGAGGATGGTCTCCAGATACGGGTGGGTGATCAGAAGATGAGACATTTCTCATTGGATGTTAATATTTTCTAAATGAAAATAATAGATCAGATCCAAGGCTAAGAATAAAGAATTTAGGGTTTGGAGACATTGTGTATAATTATGTACATAACTGAGCAGAAAAGAAAGAGTGGATATGCCAGGAAGGCACATTTCTGGTTGTGTTTCCCTGAATTTATAGAATTATAAAAATAAAATATTTCTCATTGAGAAGTTTACTTTTAAGCAACTGCCCATCCCATTCCCTCCTGGAAAACTTAATTTGACAGAGTCTAGATCCTTTGTGATAGTGGTGGTTAATGTAATAAATTAGTTGCACTCAGGATTGGATTATTTAATGAATAAAGTGAAAAGTTAAATCCACCACTAAGGGATTTAGTGGATGAATTTATTCAACATTCATTTGGCCAATAACTAATAATAATGAACATCTAATACATGCCAGTAACACTCCTGGGTGACATTGATGTAACAGTTAAAATATAGACATTTCTTTTGGAACTCACATTCTGATGGATTGAGTTCAAAAATATACAATTGTTCTATTATTTTAGGCAGAAATAAATTTTATAAACAAAGATAAATTAGGATGGGAACTAATGAATCGTTAGAATTATATTTTACAGAGTGTTTATCAATGGTATCAATATATTAAGTGATGTTTGAGCAGAAAATTGAATTGTGAGAACAACCATGCATATAAAGGAAGGAAAAAGGAGGAAGATTAGAATAGCGGCAAAGGTCCTGAGGTTAGATGTATGTGATTTGTTCAAGAAGAAGCAAGAGAACTAGTATGGCTTAAGGGAATGAGCCAGAGACAGGGAGGAAACATATGACATAAAAGAGTTAATTAAGGAGCAGATCTTTTAGGATCTACTAGGAAATTGAAACAATTTGGGATTTTAATTAGTTGGAATTGAAAGGCTTTTGGAGAGTTTTAAGCAGAAGAATGACCTGAGGCATACATATCTGATGTCTCATTTTGGCCTTTATGTGAAGAATAAATTTTATGGCCAAGAATGTATACATGAGGACAACTTAGGAAGCCATTGCAATAATTAAGGCAAGACTGAATTGTAGTAACAAAGATTGTATTGAAATAACAGCCACTAGATTATTAAAAATAGGACATGGGCAGAAGCAAAGTAAAAAGAGAAAGGAAGTATAGACTTCCTATCAGTGACTCAGAAGACTCCCGAGTGGAAATCCCAGCTTCGTTCATGCATAATTGCCGTGAAAACCTTTACATTCTCTAAGTTGTTCATGTGTAAAATGGGGCCAGTAAATAAATAAATCTTATATTATGTTATTTATATTAAGTGAATTATTACCCATGAAGCATGTTGAATAGTAGTTGACAGATAATAAATATTTGGTATATATTTCACTGTTATTATTCATTTTATCATAATGAGAGGGAAGAGTGTCAATTAGCTGGAGGTACTGATGAGACTAAATACTGAGCTAAATCTGGGTGACTGTAAAAATATTTTGATGCAGGAGCAAGGTGGTTGTTAGAAAGTGGGATACCGTGTGAGTTAATGATTTCTCATTGTAGAAGTTTAGGATAGGAGTTTGCTCCCTGGAGTAGAAGCAGGGTGGTGTTATTGGTTCTAGCTATTTACTTCTTTCTACCCTCCCATATACGGTTTTTTTGCACCTTTTCAGGGGTAATATCACTAGCTGACTGCAGGCCCTACACAGAGTTCAAAGAGCCAGGTCTAAGGAGCTCACTCCTCCAAGTTTTCTAGGCTACTTTAATTACCATTTCATCCCCATCATTAGTGATTGTAGCTGCTACTTTGATTATCTCAATGTTTCTTTTTTTGTTGTTGTTATTGAGCCCTTCAAATTCTATGTAAGCGATTCCCTATGTTATATCTTTCCTGTGAAATACCTATTGCTCTCTATTCTCCTGAGTACATTCTCTTTCATATACCACAGCATGTTTTCTTTCTCATTTATTTATACAAGTAAATAGATACATCTATGTGACTAAAGCTTTAAATGCATGAAATCATACCATAAAAGCAGGAGTTTTTATATAGTTTTTATTTTCCTTTACTTTTTGCTTGATAATTCAATTCCGGTCTCTTTTTCTTCCAAATCACCCTCTCAAATCTTAACATACATATGCAAATATAACTTATGGCAATATCTTGGAATATATTATTCCACAATTTTTACTTTGGTAAAATCATATTGTCTAGAGAGCACTAAAATATAAACAGTTGGTTAAATTTCAAGGAACCTTAGAAGTTGTATTGCTTGTTGAAAATAAGTGCATACTAGGAATTACAAGGAATTTAGAATTCAATTCAGTGAATTTCAGTTGACTTTCATTGACTCATTGTCAGCCCTCAGGGAAGAAGACAAAATCATTTCTTCTATTAGGGGATCTAAATATTAGTAGAAGATGCTCATTCATATCAATGCTCTGACCCTTCTATAAATGTCCATAAAGGAGACATCTGAGCTTCAAATACCTTATTAAAAACATGGACAAGAAATTTATTTTTAAAAATGGACATGAAACTAAAATGTTATGTAATAATGAACATTTCTATAAATTCTTACTACTTATAATAAAAACACTAATAATGGTAACATAATTTAAATAATTTAATGTATACTCCACAGTTTGAAAGAAAGAAAATGTTTAGTTATGATGTTGGAATTATTATGTTACTATTATCATTCTCAGCTTCATTCCCTAATTTCATTTCAGCTTGAAGTTGCCTTATCCTTATTCTTCTAGGAGCATATCTAAAACAAGATGAAGGCAGGGAGACTACTTCCTAAAGTAGAATAAAACTTGAAATGTGAGTAATGTCCTTGGTAAGGAGTAAAATGTGTAAATTTGAAAGGTAACATAGTAGTGGTTAAAATAAATTAATGAGAATCAAGATTCCAAGTTGTTAGAATATATTATACTGTTTAGAGCTGAAGTTTAGAGCTGAGATGCCCTTGGTAAAAATGTTCAGTAATTTAACAGAGACATTTAGAGTATCTTAAGGGAGCGTTAGAGTTACAAAGTTCATAACTGATGTGCATTTATGAATGATATAAAATACTATTAAATGTTATAAGGTACAAACATGGGGAGCCTGGGTGGTTCAGTCAGTTATGCTTCTGACTTCGGCTCAGGTCATGATCTCAGGGTCCTGGGATCCAGCCCTGCATCAGGCTGTGAGCTCAGTTGGGAGTCTGCTTTTCCCTCACCCTCTGCCCATGTTCATGCACTCCCTCCCCATGTTCATGCACTCTCTCTCTCAAATAAATAAATAAAATCTTTAAAAAATATGGTAGAAACATTTAAAGAAATATAATTTTCAAAAATTAGCCATGACTATATTTTCTTCGAAATGAAGTCTCAATGATAATATAGGTGATCAAAATTAGCTATGTTCAAATATTAAGGAGTTAACCATTAGGTAGCATGCCTGAAGACATAATATTTGTAAAATGAAAGACTATATAATTTAACAAATTTTTGAAGAATTTTGTCTGTGGTGTACAACAACTGATTTAAATCTTTTATTATTTCATTGTGTGTGTATAATTTGTGCACATATGTGCATATCCATAATCTCCCTGCATAATCAAACTACAAATAACAGGCAAAAACACTGTATTATAAAATTTGTCAGTATCATCTCTTTTTTTTTTTTTTTTATTTGCGAGAGAGAGAATGAGAGACAGAGAGCATGAGAGGGAGGAGGGTCAGAGGGAGAAGCAGACTCCCCGCTGAGTAGGGAGCCCGATGCGGGACTCGATCCCAGGACTCCAGGATCATGACCTGAGCTGAAGGCAGTCGCTTAACCACTGAGCCACTCATGCGCCCCAGTATCATCTCTTTTATTTCTTCCTTTTTAGCAAATATTCCCATGATTCTTTCAGATGTTTATAAAATTTAAAATTTATGCTATTTTAGAAGAACTATTTCAAATTGTGACTGTTTTCCTATAGCTCCCCTCCCCCATTTTTTCACTCCTGTCCTTTTCATTATTTTTCAAGAGCCTCTTTATTTTTTTATCTATTTATTTTTAAAGATTTTATTTATTTATTTGAGAGAGAGAGAGAGAGAGACCATGAGCGGGTGAGGGGCAAAGGGTGAAGCAGACTCCCTGCTGAGGCGGGGCTTGATCCTGGGACTCCAGGATCATGAATGACTCTGATGCATTTTATTTGGAGATTCATTGACTAATGAATTACAGGGTACTCTATTTTTTTATTTATCACAGCTCATCACACAGATACATATTTATTTTTTCCAAGTTGTTTTGCTTATGTATCCCTGAACTCTTTATTCTCTTTAGAATAAATTGAGCATTCACTTTATAAATTTCTTTTTATATTTGTTATACATTTGAAAAATAGAGTACAGTTCAATATTTCTCTTTTTTAAATATCTTCAATTCTCTTTCACTTTTACATTTTAAGGTAGGTAAATAAAATACTTTGGTCATCATAGGTTAACATTTCCTCCATTTGAACAGAGTTCTAGTTAGAGAGAAACTAATTCTTGTTTTAAAATAGAGGGATAATGGAAGCATAATATGGTAAGTAAACTCTACCTGATTAAAGAGTTTCCAAAATCATATTAAAAATGATGAATGAATTAATGAATTTTTCATCTTTTTTTTTTTTTTAAGATTGATGAACATGTCATCAGCCCCATGATAGAAGGGATAGAAGGGACTCTTAATTTCACCACTCAGGAAACTCTTGAAACATAGAAGTTCTAGCTCCTAGCCAGATCCTTTCTACTTTTTGCTTTTTTCAATCAGTTTTTTTCTCTCTACTATATCTCTTTATTATTGATAGTATCAAAGAGACAGAAAAGTCTCAACCATCACTCAATTTCAATAATTATCAGTATATAATTAATCATGTTTCAGTTATACCATCCTCTGCCTTCTGGACTATTTTTAAGCAAACCTCAGGTTTACATGATTTATTTGTACATACAATAATATAACAATTTAAAAAGCTAACTATTTTAACATTAACATATGCTATTGTTACACCTCGAATTTAACAACAGTTTTTTAATATTATCTAACATTTAGTTAGTGTTAAATATTCTCCCATTTGTCCTGTGAAAATCTTTTATAAAGATAGTTTTCCAGAAGCTCTGGATCATAACAGGGTCCAAATAATTGTTTTTTTGATTGATATATTTTGTATGTGTCTTTTAATCTAGAGGACTTTCGCATTCATTATTTTCCCAGGTAATTTGTTAAGGAAAGTGCATCAGTCGTCATGTAGGTATTTCCACATTCTGATTTTTGCTGATTAATTTACATAGTTCCTTTAAGCATTGTTCAATATTTGCCCAGAATACGCTATACTTGGTGTTACGTACCTTCGTATTACATTGAGAGACATACTCAATCTGTTGATCTTTTATTTTATTTTATTTTATTTTTTGTGATGTGAAAATCCATCACTGAGCTCAGGTGTTGTCAGCCTGATCCATCTTTACCAATTCCTCCATTAGGCATTCATTTAATGGTTTTAGCAGACTTTTATGGTCATTATTTAAATCCAGCATCTCATTAGGAATTGCAAAATGCTGTTATTCTATTTCTATCGTGTTTTATTTATTAGATTGACTTGTTGCGCAAACAAAATTTTTTCTTTATAAACCATTTGGTTACAATTTTTCCTCATAAACTATTTTTAAAGAGAAGGAGTGTAAAAGCTGTCTATGTTCCCTTTCTTTGCCAATGTTCAATAAAACAGGCCGGTATGGGTAACCTTTAGAATTAAGTTTTCTTGTAGCAGTTGTTAGTTTTTTTCCTTGGTTTTCCTTTTTTTAGTTTTAGTTATAACGTCTTTATGAACCCCTAGGTTATATATATATTTTATATGCTTCAATCTGTCCCGGATATTATTATTTTTGATTCTTGTACTGTCCCTTTTTAGGCTGATGGGATTCTCTTCAAGTTGACACTTGTGTATTTTCAACGTAAGCCCATGTTCTTTGATACTTTATTGTTTTCTAGTATAAAAATTATTACAGGATCATATTTTTTATGTGTCTAGCTCTAGACCTCGAATCAGTCATTCCTCCAAAAAACCCTGTTTTCTTTTATTGGGAAATGGTATTCAAAGACTGCATTCTGAGGGCTGGTGTTATATCCTGCTAATGGTGAGTCAATCTTTTTAGGTGTTTCAGTTTCTAGCTAGGGAGAAAAAAATATATGTTCTTTATGAAATTAAACATGGATTATAAATTCATCCTGCAATTTTCAATTCAAATGTGGTTGCAGGTTTTTACATAACCTGCTTAGTTTTATATTTGTTTTTACTTTTAAATTGAAAATTCTTATTTTTAAATTAGGGTAACATTACTTATTTGTTTAATCCTACACAAAGATCTAATAGTTTCAATATAACAATAATAATATTTATTCAAACAATATAAATACTCATTTAATATACACTTTAAGGTTTATTTGCAATTTTACTCTGTGCTTATGATATATCACATTAGCTATGATACTATTGATGTCTGGGTAGAGCTTATGTGAAACAGAAGTGACAGGGAATAAACAAATGAATAAATAAATACTTTTAGATAATATTAAGTGCTGTGAAAGAAAGATATTGAATGAGAAAAGTGTTGTTTTTTGTCTGTGTGTTTGTTTGGATGTACTAAATCAGAGAAAATCTCACTGAAGAAATGTTATTTGAAGAGAGATCTGAATTATGAAGAGACACTACCCAAAGTCAGGTGGAAAGAGGATTCTAGGTAGAGGGAACAGAGAAGCTATAATTCTGATAAAGAACTGGGTTAAGCGTATTTTAGTAAAAGGAAGAAGACCAGTATAGTCAACCTAGTGAATCGCGAGTCTAGTCTCAACTAGAACAGTAGGCAAGGTCTAGCACAGGATCTTCTAGATGATAGGGAAAAAAAAAAAAAAGAAAAAATATGTATAGTTGTAATAAGAGATTTTGGGGGGCTTTTAAGTTGCAAAGGAATATGATAGAACTTTAACTTGGGGGGGTTCTTTTCTAACTTATTATTTATCATTATTGTGGTCAAGAATGTAATTTTTATGATTCAATCATAAAAAGGGAGAGGGAGAAAGAGAATCTTAAGCAGGCTCCATGCCCAGTGTGGAACCAATGCAGGGCTCAATCTCATGGCCCTGAGATCATGACCTGAGCAGAAATCAAGAGTCAGATGCTTAACCGATTGAACCACCTAGGTGCCCCAGAAGTTATTTTTCTAGTATGATAAATCCAATTATCCCAAAAAATATAGACTACAGAAAGATTAAAAAAAAATGAAGAATTCTAAAATATGCAATAAATTGACCAAGAAGGAAGTAAAGTGATTTTCCATAGCAAGATTTAATGAAATGAAGTGGTTATTAAAAAGCACTGAACATATATTAGGTATTTATATTCAAATCCATTTTTATATATTTTACTTTCATAAATGTCTCCAAAAACTATTGCATTTAATATGTTGCTGCTAAAATTTCAAACTTGGTCTATCTTTGTATGTTTTTATCCTTTATTGTATTTGCTCATTTATTTACTGAAATAATTTTCCACAAATATTTGTGCCTTCTATGTGTAAAGGAATTTTTTTAGGTACTTACAAAAAACATCAAATTTCCACCTTTGAGGAACTCATTTATTTTCAAATTTTTCAAAGGCAACTGGCTCTCTGAGTATCAGTTTAGTAATGCTTTTTAGCATATTATTATACATTATATGTATAAGTGATGGCTAATTATAAAGTTTCATTGTATTTTTAAATTTTTTTGCTTGATTTCTACACAAGGTTCACAGGTGACCCCTAAAAAATTGTGTATTAGGGATTTCCTCTAAAGTGTTGTACTTGCCAAACAAATCGTTTGAGTGTGTATGTGTGTGTGTGTGTGTGTGTGTGTGTGTGAGAGAGAGAGAGAGAGAGAGAGAGAAAGAGACAGACTGAAAGAGAGAGAGATAGAGAACCCCTGGGTGGAGAGGTAACTTAGGGTATTATACCTAATTATTTTCATATAGTTTCAGGCAATTCCATCAAAATGTATTTTGTAATGTGATTTGTAATTGCTAAATTATATCATATTTATTGTCTGTAGAGCCATTTACCTTGTCATCTATTTAGCCCAAGGGCCATCTTCTTAAATTAATTTAGCTCATCTAAATAATAAGCCCACTAAATAGATTAATTTTGGAGATATATGTTAAAAATGATTACAGTTTTTAAGTTTAAAATGTCATAATTAAGGAAAATAGTTCTCTAAAAGTGATTTAACTGATACTTTATCAAAAATGCCAAACTTTCCTGTTACCCTCTTATTTCTAACATTATTTGGTGACTACCTCTCTTAGTGCACAGATCAGCCTTTATATATATTCGCTATATATAAAGGAGCTAAGAATAAATAAAATACTAAAATACTGAAGCTATGTATTTATGAATTAAAAAGTAACTCTTTACAAAAGTAAAGAATATTTTTGGAACTGTCTAGTCATTTAAAAACGTGAGAAATTTGATTCTGATTCTGGGTAGCACATTGCTTACTGATGGATTTACTCAGCATTATATACACATGATTGCCTCTATTTATCCCTAAAGTTAGAAGAGTCTGAGAATTAAGTAACACTGGACAATGCCCAGAAGGAAAAAGAAAAAAAAAAAAAGAACTATTTCATAAACTTTATTCAAAATTACTTCTTATACTCACCTTCTCTAAAATTTCTTCTTTCAATCTAGCTACAAGGCTTTGGTAATCTCAATAGACCATTTCAATTAAAAAATAAATAGCAATGTACCTTTGAGGTACATTTCCACCTTGGGGTGCTTCAGTCTTCTCTAAATAGGAATTGGATTCTCTTTGTGCTTTCAGAATAAAGTCTGAAGGTTGAAATAATAACTAGTTTTTTTTTTTCTAATCATGCAGGTCTTCAAATGTAGAAATTATTATAGAAAAATGCTATTCCAAGAAGAGGTTGCCATGCATAAATAATAATCTAACAGAGAAATTTTAAATTTAACATATTGCAGCACCTGGGTGACTCAATCAATTAAGTGTCCAACCCTTGATTTCAGCTCAGGTCATGATCTCAGGGTCATGAGGTCAAGCCCTGTGTTGGGCTCTGTGCTAGGCATGGAGCCTGCGTAGGACATTCTTTCTCCCTCTCTCTCTACCCCTCATCCCACTCTCTCTCTCTAAAACAAACAAGCAAATAAACAAAAACATATTGTACAAATGTGTCAGGAGCTCTAGACATGATTTTTGCTTGTTTCATCTAGGACTATAATGACCATTCCTCCTTTCCAATTGCTCTCTCATGCAGCTCATTTCTGAGAATTATTATTGATATGAAGTGCTCGTATTCCTAAAAAAATATGCAAATGCTCTTGCTGATAAGATACACATGTGTTGTTTCTTTAAAGTGCCCTTGTTTTACCTAAATTAAGAGCCATAGGCTCAAATTTTCTGAAAATGTTCTGTCTCCAAATGTCAGACCAAGTGGCTTTGTCTGGAGTCAACTTGTGTTTGGAACCAAAAGAGTTTTGCTTTATTCTCCTGATTGGCATATGTGCCACAATACAGTTTTTATTCAAATTAGAGTCTTAAGATCCCAGGTGTAACTCTGTACATGGAGGAGAAAGGAGGTAATATAGCAGGGAGCATTACAGAAAGGATTCTGAAGGCTTGTTTACTGAATTGGAATCCTGGCTCCAGTACTTGATTACAATGTGACTCACTGTACTCCATATTTCTTGCCTCCAAAAATGGATGTAATAAGACTACTTACTTCATAAAGCTGCTGTTGTAATGTCTGAATGGGTTAAAGATTATCAAATAGAATAGTGCCTAACAAAGGAAGAATGCTGTCAATGGTTTTGTGGTTACCTTTATTGTTATTTCTTAGATGATTAATTTTTGAGTAATTTAGGTAGGAAGACTTCCATATAATTCAATTTAGTTTACCAGAATTTTCCATTTGTATTTGAATCCTAAATTCCAGCTTATTATTAATTACTATTTTATCTTAATTTGTTCGTATGGGGGCGCCTGGGTGGCTCAGTCGTTAAGCGTCTGCCTTCGGCTCAGGTCATGATCCCGGGGTCCTGGGTTCGAGCCCCACATCGGGCTCCCTGCTTGGCGGGAAGCCTGCTTCTCTCTCTCCCACTCCCCCTGCTTGTGTTCTCTCTCTCGCTGTGTCTCTCTCTGTCAAATAAATAAATAAAATCTTTAAAAAAAAATTTGTTCTTATGCATTAACTTCCCTCTAGGACCTAGAATTATCTAAATAATTAGCAGTGTATCTTTTCATCTAGTGACATATTTATCGATCTATCACTCAATTAATAATATAAATTGGGATCTGAGGTAAATGAAAACATTCTTCATATTCATGGTAACACATATTACTGGATTACATTGCTAAATTACACATAATTTTTAAGATGTTTGCAAGATTTTTCTACATTAGGAAAATTTATTTATTTGCCCTGTTCTTTAATACACTAGACCCTACCACTTAGGATTCCTACCACCTAATATATACAGTAGTCCCCATCCTTACCTGCAGTTTTATTTTTCATGGTTTCAGTTACCCGCGGTCAACTGCAGTCCAGAAACAGATGATTCTCTTTCTGACCTATTGTAAGAAGGTCAGTGGTGGCCTAAAGCTATGTCACAATGCTGACATCATTCACTGCAGTTTGTGCCATCCTGTAGGCATTTTATCATCTCACATCATCACAAGAAGAAAAGTGAGTACAATACATTTTCAGAGAAAAAGACCACATTTACATATTTTTATTACAGTATGTTGTTATAATTATTTTATTTTATTATTAGTTATTGTGGTTAATCTCTTGCTGTACCTAATTCATACATTAAACTTTATCATAGGTAAGTATAGGAAAAAACATAGTGTATATGGGGTTTGATACAATCTGTGGTTTTGGGCATTCACACAGGATCTTAGGACCCCTGTAGATAATGGGATGCTATTGTACTATATTATATAGTTTTGTTCTTACCTATAATATACTATATAATACACATATCACAGGTATTTTCAAAAACTGAATATGCTTCGTAACTTGAAACTAAATCAACAAACCGAGAAGCCCCCTTATTCTTAATTCCAGTCACTAAACCCATGCCAAGGAAAACCACTGTCATCATCTCTGACAAGACAGACCAGTTTCACCTGACTTTATATATAGCTGGGACCATACTCTTTGTTCTGTTTAAGTGAAATCTTTGCAGGAAGTGCTTTTTTCATTCAATGACATTTTTGAGATTGACTCATGTTGTAGAATGTAGTTATAGGTTTTTTCTTAGTGATCTATACTCAGGAATATTTTGCAGTATGAATATACCATAATTTGCCATTTTAGTATAGATATGGGCAATTGAGGAGTGTCCAGTTGGGGTTTTTATACAAACAAAAATGCTTCTAAGATTTTAGTACACATTAGTATTTGGTATATTTCTAGAAATGAAATTATAGGAATTCTCAGGCTTGGCACTATTGATATTTTGGGGCTGGATCAGACATTATGGTGGAGGCCGTCCACTGTTCTGTAGGATGTTCAGCAGCACACTTGACCTCTACTCAGCAGATTCCAAAGTGGCACTTTTCTCTTCAGGTATGACAAAAAAATTTTCTCCAGAGATTACCAAATGTTCCCTGGTGGGCAAATTCTCCCAGTTGAGAAACATTGAATCATTGTATTGTAGAATGTGCATGAGTTTAGATGTAGTAGACAGTATCCAATAATTCTTCAGAGTTATTTTACCAATTCCCAACCTATTAAGAGTGTATAAGCATTCTATTTGCTCTAAAATCTTGCCAAATCCAGTTCTTTCATTTTTATGTAATTTTTGCTGTACAAGTGGATATATGTGATTATGATTATTTTGAGTTTGATTTGTATTTTTAGATGACAAATGAAGCTGAATATCTTTTGAGATGTTTCTTAGCCACGAGTAACCAATTTTGTAAAGTGTCTTTTTGAGTATTTTACCTCTTTTCATGTTGCCATTTTCTTACAGATTTGTAGAAATTATCGAAGTGTTTTGGAAATTAGGCAATAAAAAAATAGTAAAAATCAGTCTGTGATGTGCCTTTCCCCTTTCTTTGTAGCATCTTTTGTTGAATAGATACTCTTAATTTTAATATAGCCTATTTTACCAGTTTTTCTGTAATGGTAAAACATTTTTCTCTTATTTAAGATATACTACCTATATGGATAACAAAACTATTTGATCACTTCTTTTAAAATTTTATTGCTGACTAAGATGGAGGAAAATTTGGGGGGATAAAGAGAATGTATCTCAGGCCCAATGTCTAAAGAATCTGCCATTTCCAGAGCAGGAGAGTCACTTCTTCCACTTGAATTTAAGCCCTCCCCTTTGGGCTGTATTGAATCCAGTATTAAATCTTGTTTCACTGGTTACCACACAGTTCACAGCTGAGAGACTTGCCCAGTAACCTTTATTTTACATTTTTTTTTTAACACTTGTGTGGATAACAATTACTTGAAGAACAACAACAACCAAAAACTTTATTTCTTTAATCTTCAAATTGAAATATTCAGTTGTCTAGAATTGATTTATTGTATATAGTTGGAGGAAAAGTATGCAGATACTTTTTGCCCCATTTGGGTATTCAATTAAACCAGCAGCATTTATTAGAAAGAATATACTTTTATTATGTTGCTTCAGGATTGTGTTTGTCATAAATCAGGTGACCTTATAGTTTTCTTTACTTTGTGGACTTTCCATTCCATCGGTCATTATATGATTGCATGGATATTGCATTTCGATAATCATCTAGATTTATAATATGTAATTTGATAGTGTAAGTGCTCTAGATTTATGCTTCCAGATCACCTTGAGTATTTGTTTAATCTTTTACTTTATAGGAATTATGGATAAGATTGTTAATTTTCAAAGGAATTTTGGTTGGAATTGTATTAAATTTGTAGATAAGATTATGGAGAATTTGATATATTTACCTGATAGTCAATTCACGAATAAGCTATATCCTTCCAGCTATTTTGGTCTTTGTTTTTATTTTTCAATAATATACTGTAATTTTAATTCTAATTATTTTAAGGTTTTTGTTGTTTTCTCAACATTGTCATACATGGTATATACCTATATATTTTTACATTCTGATTTCCATTTGTTCATTGTTGACAGATTATAATAAAAATTGTAGGTTGACCTTGGATACAGGGATCTTGTTTAAACAGATTAATCAAAATGGGATGATAAGTACATAATTATTTCATCTGTAATTTTGATGAATTTATTTCCCTCTTAACATTCCTTACCCCTTTTTATTTTCTTTACTTGCCTTGACTTGTTTCAAATCTCAGACTGAAACTATCAACAGTTCTCTTTAATGATATTTGTGATAGACTTATTTAGTGTGAAGAGTATATTAAAAACATCTTTTAAATCATAAATTTGAAGGACCTTTTTCATTTGATGTCTTTCCCCCAATTTATAAAGGTGATCATGTGGATTTTTTATATGTATATTCATCCAGATCAAGACATATTCAGGGTAAATGTACTCTGTTAAATATTTGTGTTGTGATTAGTTTCTCCATTTATGTGACTTGCTTAAGTTCATTATGGCCTCATCATATTTGTAAATGTAGTGAATACTTTGTTTAATAAGCAAAAATTGAATAACATTTTAATTAAAAAACTAATATAAATATCACTTATGTTATATTGGTCTTTTCATGTATCTGAAGATTCTATTTACTTATGATTTGAGTACTTTTGCATTTTGTTTTATAAGAAGAGGAAATATTGGGACATCTGGGTGGCTCAGTCAGTTAAGCGTCTGCCTTCAGCTCAGGTCATGATCTCAGAGTCCTGGGATCCAGTCTTGCATCTGGCTCCTTGCTCAGCGGGGAGACTGCTTCTCCATCTGCCTACCACTCCCCCTGCTTGGGCTCTCTCTCTTTCTGGCAAATAAATAAATAAAATCTTTTTTAAAAGAAGAAGAGGAAATATTGGTCTAATTTTTACTATCTCTAATGCACTGACAAGGATTTTTTAAAAAGTCATGGCCTTATTAAAAGTCAGAACCTTTTTTTTTCCATACTTTTTTTTTTTTGAATGAATCTGTGTGACAGTGTATTTTCTTCCTTAAATATTTGGAAGATTTCACAAGAGAAGCGATCTGTGCCTTGAGATTTTTTTGTTAGTAGCTTTTTAGTAATGCATTTAATTTTTTACATAGGAACTGGAGTGTTCCCATTACCTATATTCTTTCTTTTGGTTGTCAGAAACAACCAAACAAAGAAAAAAAATGGCTTAAAATCAGTGACTTAAACTTCAATATCAAGAATATAGAAAATGAAATAAGAGTGACAGTGAAATAATGTAGAAGAAAAGAAACAATACATATATATTATATAAATATAACTTTAAACAAATGGATTTTTCCAATTCTAACCATGCTGGAGTAGTTGATTCTGCACTTACCCTCCCACTATTCACAACTATGAATCTGGACAATGAATCTGTATTGAACAAATACAAAATATAAAATTTCAGCCATCCTCACACTTTATGTTAAGACAGAATACTTTCCCTAATAATGGAAACAGAGAAAAGCAAGAACAGCCACTTTCACTGTATGAATTCATTATTGTGCTAATAGGAGGTCTTAAACAGTACAATAGGAAATATAAATAAATAAATCTAATCTGTGGCAGGCCCGGAGATTTGACGGAGTTCTGCTGAAGCTAGACCTGCATGTCCTTCTGGAGAATGAAATGAACCAAAAAACCAGAAGAAACT
The DNA here is from genome assembly GCF_002201575.2 of Neomonachus schauinslandi. Classification (NCBI taxonomy): domain Eukaryota; kingdom Metazoa; phylum Chordata; class Mammalia; order Carnivora; family Phocidae; genus Neomonachus; species Neomonachus schauinslandi. The sequence continues at coordinate 136,233,304 of NC_058409.1, read as the reverse complement.
TGCAAAAAGAGCCAATGGCTGGAGGAGAAGGAGAAGAGCCGCAGCATAGCACAGGCAGACGGGACATGAAGAGAGCTAAGGGAAGCGGGGAAGTGAAGGAAAACCCCTCTGAGGCACTCTGGACAGTTCTCCAAGGCTGAGGGCAGGGAACCAGAGCTGAGAGACATCTTGGGGAACTGAACACTGAGGGCCAGATGCAAGAGCAAAGAGAAGTCCCAGATGACACTGATAGATGACAGCCAGGCTATCTTCGACTCCTTTGTTCCATGTATGCTGGCCTTTGAGTTTCAGTTGTGTTAGGATCCTTGAACTTGAATCTCTGGTTCCTCCACCAGTTGAGGCTGCTACTTCGTTCATGAGTTCTCTATGTCTCATCAACACTTTGGAAAACACTTCCAAGGAAGAATCCATTTTGAAAGAGGTGCTCAATATGAGTACTTCCCTCCTCCCTAGGATTGTAGCCACAGATTTCCATGAGAATATGCGGTGGAGGCCAGGCATTGGAAACTGGTGCACATTTTATTTACATCTGGGATTCTTAGGATTCTGAAACTTCATTCCAGAACACACTTGACCATTAAAAAATCTATAGGAAGTTTAGCTGGGTTTTCTTTAGTTTCTGTCTTCTCTCTCCTCCATGGGCTGTTTAGCCATGAAAGCAAACATGCTTTTTCATTGCTTATCTTAATGTCTGGACTTGAATTTATTTAGGATTCTCTGCATCATGAAGCCTATTACAGAGTTTAAAGTGCTACGCTTTCTACGTTATCACTGCTTGTTCTCAATGTTAAATACAGAGCAAAAATATCTTATTTCTTTCTAAGGTCCAAGTTGAAACAAAAGTTCTTAGTCAACTTTTGAGGTTTTCTTTTCCCTTGGCCTTTGGTAGTGAGTAGTTTTGGGTTTGTTTGGCTTGGTCTTATTCTATATGCATAGATATGGTTCTATTTGTATTTACATTGTTTGGAGTTTTTCTGCTGTATTTATGTGCTGTGTTTATTGTGTTTGTGGATTACTGTTTTTCTTCACTTTTGTAAAATTCTTCACCATTATTCTTTTGAATCTTAAGCTTTCCCACATACTCTGTCCTATTTCTGGGATTCCATTTATATGAATGATAGAACTTCTTAACATGTCTAAGATACTTCTTACATTGTTCTGTTTTCCTTTTTTCTTCTCTTTAGTCTTTCTCTTTGTGCTTCACTTTGGATATTTTCTATTAACCTATCTTTAAGACCCATCATTTTGTGTTCAGGAAATTACAAACTCCTGCTAAAGCCATTCATCTTATTCTTAACTTCAGACATTTAATGTTTTAGTCCTCCATTCATTTCTGTAGATTGCAATTCACTGTTCAAATTCTTAATGATTTCTTCTATAAAGCCCATTTTCCATATTTTTGAACATAGTAAAAAATCTTATATTTCATTTTTGTCTGCTAACTCCAATATCTCTATTATCTGTGGGTCATCTATTCTATAGCTTTTCTCTTGATATTGGTCACATTTTCTTTCTTCTACATGATATTTTTATCCATGTCAGTTATGGTTATAAAAGAATGATGGATGCCTCCTGATGACATCAGATTCCACCAGAAATATTTCCCATCTTCTTTGTTAGAGTGAAGAACTGGTAATTTCAACTCAACCAGAAACTGAGTTTTAACAGTTTCCTTTGAAACTGTTTCCTGTTCTTCTTTTTTTTTTTTTAATATTTTATTTATTTGACAGAGAGAGACACAGCGAGAGAGGGAACACAAGCAGGGGGAGTGGGAGAGGGAGAAGCAGGCTCTCCGTGGAGCAGGGAGCCCGATGTGGGGCTCAGTCCCAGGACCCTCGGATCATGACCTGAGCCGAAGGCAGACGCTTAATGACTGAGCCACCCAGGCGCCCCGAAACTGTTTCCTGTTCTTAAGGTTTATCTCTCATTAAGCTCTCATGGAGGTCCTGTTGCATATCTATCTTTTTAGTTCTGAAAATACTGGCAATTAATTGGCACTTTATGGTTTCCAGCCAAGTTTTCTAGCTGACTGTATCAAATGGTTTCCAAACTTTGTACCTATTTCATTGAGACCATTGACATCTTTACCTGTTCATGGCCAGGACATACACATTTTATCTTAAAATTACTTGCCCTTCCTGGTGATTTAGTTCTCCCCATACTTTTTGCTTCTACATTTTTGTGACGTGACTAAAACACATATTTTTATACATATGTGCATATTTATAAATGGCCTTATTCATTTGTTAGAGCATCAGTGTTAACTTTATTTTTAGTTCAATCTCCATTACCAAAAAATGTGAATAATAGTCATATTGCTGTAATGATATAGTTTGATAATTTTTGTAAGTGTACATATATCTTTTATGTAGAAAATGTTCTATATATAATATAAAATGTTTATTCATAATATATTTAAATGCTATCTTATATGGTTAGTAGTTAAATGTTCTGGCCATTTCCAAATATCCTAGAGAGTCATATAAATAACATACAGTTAAAAGCTTTTATTAAAAATATTATTCCATGTATTATGAAAAATAACCTCTGCCCTTTGGGAGAGAAACAAAAATTAATAATAAATATGAGAGAAAGATCCAGCATAAAAGATAAGCTATCAATTCTGAGTTTCAAGTAGGTATTTCACATTAAAAAATGTATACAAATATATCTAAGCTGCCTTAACATTTACAATGGAGACACACTTAAAAAGTTATGAAACCATAAATTAGTAACTTAATGGCTTTGCATATCATAGTGCTATCTGTTGTTCAATACTTGACCACATAGAACACTATGACAGGTGTGGCCCTCCAATTCACTTAAATCAGCTTGATAGTAACTATGTTTTATCCATCATGTTGGTCTTATCTCTGGTTTTATATTTTACTTTTTTTGTGAGATGTGAAGTTTTTCAGTAAAAAAGTTCAAAGCTTACACAACATAACAAACATGGACACATGTCCTTTCAAGAACTTTTTAGTTTATATCCAAGGCATTTTGTCATATCATTTTTTTTCTTACAGACCCTCTGAATAAACTAAACATTTCAACTGATCATGAGAAGGAATACTAATGCACACCAGACTCTCATTTATTTTCCCCATCAGGAATCTACCACTTTGACCAATACCCTTATTGTAGATATCTCATACTAAAAACATATAATTTATATCTCATAATACCTTTAAGAGTTAAAGGCAGAAGGCATCTAAACTCAAAAAGGTGATGAGATATGTAACAATTGCCTTTTTTCTTCAATATGAGATGATATAAATCTTTGGTTGCTTCCAATAAACTTATTGCTTCCAAACAATGTATCTTTCTTTCAAATATGATTTAGACCTTGATAGGAAGAAATGAAAACTTAAAAAATATAAAAACTCAGACTACATCTCTATAGTTGTCTATATATGTGCAATATTTTTGTGACCTTCATGATGATTAGTATCTATAAACTCCAGATAGAACCTATGTCCTTTCTTATGTCTGACTGATATCCCCTGTGATGGATTAAATGTAACTTCTAGTATGCTATTTTGTTTTGTAATTATGAGACATTGGTCAGTTCATCTTCTACTCACCTATATGACCAAATATTTATACCTTATACCTTAATATCTTATTTGTGATACTAAAATTTAGTTTGCAATGTGTAATTAAATTAATTATAAATTTTAGTTTGCTTCTGCCTCATCGTTTGAATTACCTTATTTAACAAATTCTTCATTGTGGCCTACTTTTATTTTGCAGTAGAATAAAATCACACCTATCATATGCTCACCGCTATGTAATCAGTTTTACTGGCATACTTTTTGCTATAATTAGGAAAAGCCAAAACACTAGACTGAGAGAGAGAGAGAGAGAGAATATCTCAGTTTGAATTTTCATACCATCAACTTTTTTAGCTTTATTGATTTATAATTGACAAATAGGGATTGTGTATATTTACATGTACAACTTTTTTGCTATATGTATACATTATGAAATGATCACCACGATCAGGCTAATTAACATAACCATCACTTCACATAGTTACTGTTTTGTTTCTTTCTTCTTTACATGGTGAGAACACTCAAGATCTACCCTGTTAGCAAATTTCAAGCATACAATACAATACTGTTAACTATAGTAACATTGCTATACATTAAATCTCCAGAACTTATTCATCTTGCATAAGTGAACTTTTATATCCTTTGACCAATATCTATTCATTTCCCCCTCTCCCTGCACCTGGCAACCACCGTTCTACCTTCTGCTTCTATGAGTTGACTATTTTAGATTCTACATATAAGCGAATCATGCAGTATTTATCTGCTGTGTCTGGCTTATTTCACTGAGTGTAATGTTGTCTAGGCTTATTCATTTTGCTGCAAATAACAGGATTTCCTTCTTTTTTTTAAGGCTAAATTATGAGCCCTGCTTTGTGACAACACAGTGAGAAAGTGGCCATCTACAAACCTGGAAGAGGGGCCTCACCAGAAACCAACCATTCTGGAAACTGATATAGGACTTCTAGCCTCCAGAACTGTGAGGAAATGAATTTCTGTCACAGGCCTGTGGTATTTTGTGGCAACTCGGGTTAGGTAGTGTCTTGTCTGTGGTAACAGTTCATGTAATCACATTATCCAGTTCTTAAGAATCACTGGAAGATTTAATGGAAGGGAAACCTACTAGTTGGTTTTCAGAATGTGTCTTCTAAACTTGTGGGTAACTTATGAGTGCAACAAATATATCTTCATTATAGCATTTTACTTTATACAAAATTTTTTGTTTTAACTTTGCTTCTAATTTCAAAGTAAAAGCAATTGCTACAAAAAAAAAACCAGATTTATCATTGTTTTCAACATTATTATATAACTCAATGGTCCATATCCTCTTCCTAAGCCACAGAAATCTCTGCTCTTCAGCTTGAGGTGACTTTTATGGACCATGAAAAAATGTAGAACTTCCAGGCCTGACTTCAATTTGCTCATATTTTGAGATCCTAACTGATTCCATACTACTTTTCTTCATGGGCCAGGTGTTTGTTTGGTGCATTCACTCTTAAATGGTTGATTACTAGATTTCTTCGCTGTTATAATTTGAACATCAGGGAAAGATAATTTTATGACAGGATAGAATCCATAGAATGAGTAGATTTTTCATAATTTTACATAAAATACATTTGGCTATATAGTTAAGATCTCAATGGTGTTGAGAATAATTCCTTAGAGTATTTTTTAGGTAATTAAATAATATTCAAGCTCAGTAATACTTAAGAGGACATGTTATCATTATTTGGATGTATAATTAAAAAGAAACATGTTGATCGCTTCTCGGCCTTTTGGCTAAGATCAAGTGTAAAAAGAAACAATTTGACAATCAGTTTGAATGACACCATAGAATTATTGGACAGTAAAGCATAGAAGACAGTACTCACTGAATTCCAATGATGATATAAAGTCAAGTTCCAGGTTTAAATTTCTTAAAGGAGAAATTTTAAAAATCAACAAAAATTGAATAAAAAAATCTATGACGTAAGTTGTGTTTATGATAAACAAAATAATACATATTTGCAAAATGAATTACCCAGGTATCCCAAGTACAAGTTCTTTATATTTCACATTAAGTTACTATCTTTTCTTTTTAGGTGAAGAATAATGGTGAGACTGTATGCAGCATCCTGTGAAATTGTCATGAATATATTATGAGCCAGCACAAACTGGCTGAGATTTTGGTGCAAACAAAAAAGATACAGTGACCACCAAATTTTTATTGACAAGAAATTTATTGTTTCCTTTTACTTTTTTTGTGATTTTAACTTCTTTATTGGAAACTTGATTTTTCCCTTTATGTGAATATTATTTTCTTTTAAAAAGATCTGTATTTTTGCATAAGTAAATAGGCATTAAAATTATCCTAATGTGGAAGTTGTGAATTAATATTTACCTTCCACTCAGTAACTTGAAGAAAAGTCAATTTTGTAGCCGAATAGTTAGATAAGAATCTAATTTTATTTTTTCAATGGTGACAAACTTTACACAGGGAAGAACCTAACATGTATTTTACACTTGGCTTCGTCCTCTTAGAAAATGATAACAGAAATGGCAATATGGGATGATGACTATCAATATCCACTAGTATAAGGGTAATTATTAAGTAGTAAAATTGTGAGATAATACAAACATTTTATAAAATATTTTCTAGCTGTATTGAGATATAATTGACATATAATATTGTGCAAGTTTATGGTGTGCAGTGTTTTGAATAAATTCATTTATATGTTGTGAAATGATTACCATAGTAGGGTTAGTTAATACTTCATCACCTCACATAATTATAATTTATTCTTTGTGATAGAAAAAACTGGGATCCACTTTTAACAACTTTCAAATTTATAATACAATATTGTTAACTATAACCACAATCTTGTGCACTGGATCCCTAGAACTTGATCATCTAATAACAGGAAGTTTGCACACTTTGACCAACAGTATTTTGTTTATTCCATCCTCTAGACCTTGGCAACCACCATTCAACTCTCTGTTTCTATGAGTTTGGTGTTTATAGATCCCACATATAAGGGATATTATGCTGTAGTTGCCTTTCTCTGTCTGAGTTCTTTCACTTAGCACAGTGCCCTCAAAGTTGTTCCTTGTCACAAATGGCAGGATTTCCTTCTTTTTCATCTATGAATAATATTCTATTTTGTGTGTGTACATATATATATCACAATTCTTTATCTGTTCATCCATAGATGATCACTGAGGTTGTTTCTCTATATTGGTTATTGTGAATAATGCTGCAATAAATATGGGAATGTAGATGTATCTTCAAGATCCTTTGAACATATAGCCAATGGTGGAATTGCTGATGGTACTTTTTAAAAATTTTTTGAGGAAACTCCATACTGATTTCCATAATGGCTGACCAGTTTACATTCCCTCCAATAGTGCACAAGGGTTCCCTTTATTCTACATCATCACCAACACTTGTCTCTTGTTTTATAATGATACCCATTTTAACAGGTATGAGGTGATATCTCACTGTGGTTTTGATTTGCATTTCTTTTCATGTAACCGTTGGTCATTTTATGTCTTCTTTTGAGAAATGTTTATTCAGTTACTCTGCTCATTTTTGAATCTGAATATTAATGGTTTTCTATTGAGTTGTATGACTTACATATTTTGGATATTAACCTCTTATCAGACATAACGATTTACAAATATTTTCTCCCATTCTGTAGGTTGTCTTTTCATTTTGTTGTCTTTTTTGCTGTGCAGATGCCTTTTAGTTTGATGTAGTCATACCTATTTATTTATTTATTTATTTATTTATTTATTTATTTATTTATTTATTTGCTTTTGTTGCTTGTGCTTTTTGTGTCATATTCAAAAAGTTGTTGCTAAGAACAATGTCAAAGAAATTTCCCCTTATATTTTTTTCCTAGGAGTTTTATGGTTTCAGGTCTTAATGTTTAAGTCTTTAGTTCATTTCAAGTTAATTTTCATTAGTGGTTAATGATAGGTATCCAATTCCATTCTTCTGTATGTGATTACGCATTTTTCTCAATACCATTCACTGAGGAGACTTTCCTTTGCCATTAAATATTCTTGGTCCAAATATTAATGTTTATGTGAAGATTTGTTTCTGAGCTCTTGATTCTGTTCCATTGATCTATGCATCTATTTTTATGCCAGTGACATACTGTTTTGATTACCATAGGTTTGTAGAATAGTTATCTTAAGTTGATTGTTCAGCAGCCATTTATATTCATAATTCATATATTTCATATAAATTCATAATTCATATCTTGTACAGGACATGCCACATTAGATTTCACAGATTCCATTTTGAGTTTTTATTTCATTCAATGAAAAATCAAGTAATTATCATTTGTTAATATTCTCTCCTCTTTTAGTTCCACTAGGAGATTTTTAGAATGTCTAGCATCTTAGGCTGTAGGGTATAAAGAAGTTACTAGAAAATGGGGGAGAGAGTGGAGCCACTTCAAAATTTTATGTAAGTCATAATTATCTACCTCTGCTTAGGGCTACTGTAGCTGTTAAGGCACACTAAGACTAGTATTATACAAGGACTTTGTTCTAATCCTATCACATTTTAATCTATAAACTTTACTCAGGTCATGTATTCTTATTAAGTCTTAGGGCAATCATTTATAAAGTTGAGATAATGTCAAATATGGCTCCTAGCATGCTTCCAAATATATGATGTATTTCAAAAGGATTTATAACACTGTATATTAGAAAAACAGATGAAAGACCAAATAGTATATTATTTGGCAGATGTATCCAAAGCTCCCTACTGTCTTTATAAGTATTACTCTTTCTGGCATGGGGTTTTATTTTTCACACTCCTCAAAAACTTAAGAAAAAAAGTATTAACCCCTAAAACATATGGAAATAATGGATATTCTGCATTATCTCAGTTTAGAATGATAAAATCCATTTTTTTCTACCTTCTTTTCCTTCCTTCCATGCCTTCTTGCCTATACTATGCAGTTTCTATTTATGGCATTGCTGTCTCGTCTCTATCTCTAGTTAATTCATAGCAAATAATTCTCAAATATTACTAAAGTACTGAGTCACTGAGGAAGACTTTAAATAGTTATTGTATCATATTATTTTACAATTATAGTTGCCTATTTTAATAAAGACAATCTCTTCAAAGTGTCAATTTCTACTTACCCACAACTTAAGAAACTGGGTAATTCAATGTGGGTATTTGGGAAACTTGTCAAAATGGATTGTTGCCCTAGTATATTTCAGCACTTTCTCGTCCATGTGGCCAAGATACATTTCAAAGCCAATACTGTACAGAATAGATGGCATTTGGACAATGGTGATTTTTTTTTCATTCAACTTTCCTGCCGTGTGGTGTGTGCACGTGTGTGTAAATTTGATTAGGGATCAATACTTCTGAGGTAATTTGGAGACATAGCTACCATTTGAATTGGAGGTTATATTACTGAAATTTTTATCACCTTTTCATTCTCATTATATAGCAGCAAGCAGAGTCCTGTAAATAGGTCACTTAAGGTTTAGAATCTCATTAAGAAATCTTTCATACTGGGAGAAAGAAGAATCATTGATTTGCTTTATGTTTTAAATATAACTTTTAAAGTTTTTACAGATTCTTTTCTTCCTCTACAGAGAAAGGTAGAACTCTGATAATTACACTGCTTTTCACAAATTATCAGAAGGATGTAAAATGTATTTACTGACATTAAAAAAGTTACTCTTTTGGCATCATTATTTGCTAATGAGCTTGTTTTGGAATGTTTGCAAGCTGATGTGACAGGATGACATTTTATTATGTGAATAAGGTCAGCCCTGTTACTTAGTCTATGAAAGAAGAAAAAAAAGTCTTCTTGAAAGGTGAAGCTATTAAATACATTTGACCCAAAGCTAGCTTTAAAATCAAGAAATGGCACCTCAGATTCATGTAGCTGCTCTAACCTATGAGGTGAAGCTTTAGCAATTATCAGGTAATGTTAGCAGGTAGATTGAAGATTGGGATCACCTGTGTTAAAGGTTGTGTTCAAACTAATTTTTGAATGGCACAATGGCTATTGTTTTAGAGACAGGCATACAAAGTTATAAGTGGAAATGTAAAGGCCACTCTGTCTTCCTTGTGGCCCCCCTGCTTTCATTGCCCCTTGTCATTAAAGATATTTAGATTGCTATGAGCAGGGACTCTATGAAGTAATTACACACAGTTTTTAGGTGCATCACATGATCTTTAAGAAATGAGGAGGTTTGGGAGAATTTAAATAGATCTCTGAAATGGTGAGATATATTTTTTTACTAATGTTAGTCTTGTGACCTTAGAATAAATTGGAATGAAAAAAAAAGGGCATTTAAAAAGAAGCGTAACTCAGTGAAAAGGCAATTTTAGAGTCCTCAGTTATGAAGGTATCCCTTCCTCCCAAATGCATTAGTCTCATTATAATCATTTGCAAGTTGATTAAGTTGATTATTATGATACCATCTAATTGCTATGATACAATTTGGCATATGAGAAGAAGGAAAGAAAGTAGCATTTCTCACTAGTGATTCTAGAAAAGGATTGTGGAATGGGTATAATGTAAGCATTATCCCATAAGATCAGCAGTATTTGGAGAGATAGAAATACAGTGCTTTGTTTTATCTCTCAGTAATTGGAGGAGCCCAGTTGCATTCACTTGTCTCCCTTGCATGCTTTGAGAATAGTAAGCACTCAGGGAGAGTGGAATTTATTCCCATAAATCAGTCCTTCCTTCATTAATCGAGTCAACACATTTTTGGCGTATTCGGGCATACAGTAATTGAGTACCTTGACCTCAGTATATAAGACACACAAATTTCAAGAAATGATAGAATAGACAAAAGGTGATTTAGCCTCTATGCAGGTGTGATTAATTACCTCAGACCACCAGCTTCTCTTCTCTTTTCATTGGCTGATATGAATTACAACTCACGTAGGCTGACATGAGGATCAAGGATACAGGAAGAGAATACAATGAAACCAGGAGAGCCAGTGGGGATGCAAACTATTTGAGTGTACATGAAACACTGGGAGGATAAGCAACAAAGACTACCAAACTTCAGACTTCCCAAACTCAGTCATCTGATTCTTTGTTCATGTTGTCTTCTCAAACTGGACTTTTTTGGCAGGTAGGAATGGTAGCCCACTATGTTCAAGTGGAGGGGCCAAATGGAGGGAAGAAGCAGTGGTGAAAAAGCTTGGTAAAAAGAAAGCTGAAGTCCCAGGTGAAAAATAGGATGCTTGATACATGCAGGAGACTTGAGATGGCACAGCAATACCTAATGAGACTCAATCAAGGAGAAGAAATCAGGGACTTATGGCAGCATGGAGAGGAAGTGGTAAGGATGGCAATTTAAAGATCAGACCCAACTGAAAGGGCCCTCAAGGTCACTGTTGGTACACTGAGAAAACGTTCTGCTTTTGGCCAAATTGGGGGCATTTTCTCTTCTGACCCTTGGACAGGGAAAGAATGAATGAGGAGGAGAATGAATCTGGAATTTGTTTTTGTGGTTTTTTGTAATATTGTCATAGTCACATTTATTCCGATTAATATGTGTGTTGTAGTATGTAAGTATGTGTAGTTTGGGAAATACAGAATGTTGGAGAACAAACGTTTACTTTTGATCTTAGCTTCACATTTTAAATGTGTGTTTGGGGTGTGGATTATAGTTCATTGATATAAAGGTAAGTATTAATAAAATCTTGAGTATTCTGATTAGGAGACTTAGAGAAAGTATAAATAAACAAAATAGGAAGAAAGAAAACAATAAAGCATGCTGAACTCCATCCCCCTAATTTCTCAGACATGAGTGAACTCCAAGACTGATGCCTGGTTAAACTTGTAATAGATTCTACTGGGGATAGGAATAATTATCTATATGATTTTAACAACTGTGGACCAAATTATATCTTCAAGACTTTATAGAATCAGAGCATGTAAAATAATTGTTAGTCCTGTCCCTGAAAATAGTATTTTAAAATAATGTCTTCTATCCAATTTTAGTTCCTGTAAATAATTTTAAAAATTAAATCAACTTCTTATTTTTAAATAAAAATTGTTGAATTTAAGTTGTACAACATGATGATTTGATATAAATATATATAATCAATGATTACTACAATCAAGCTAATTAACATATCTTTTCCTCCATAATAACTTTTTTTTTTTATCACAGCATCTGAAATCTGTGCAATATCCACAGGAAGTATCAATGAATTTTTTTTCTAATTCTTTGCTGTATGTGAATGTCATAAATTAAATCACATAAATCTCTTAGAATAATGGAATGCGATAATCAATAAATGTTTTCACAGTGTTACTACTACCAATACAGACTGAATATATCAACCTTAATTACAATACTACTGTATATTAAAAATGATTTCAGGTATGCCTGGGTGGCTCAGTCAGTTAAATGTCTGCCTTCGGCTCAGGTCATGATCTCAGGGTCCTGGGATGGAGTCCCACCTCAGGCTCCTTGCTCGGTGGGGAGCCTGCTTCTCCCTCTGCCGGCCACTCCCCCTGCTTGTGCACCCTCATTCTCTCTCTTTCTCTGTATGATAAATAAATAAATAAATAAATAAATAAATAAATAAATAAATATTTCCTTTTTTACGTGTAGGGGCTAATTTGATACCATAATTATAAGCGTGTTTACTCATCACTCTTATATGGTAATTCCAAGAATTGTATCCTAATACTAAGTAAATACAAATCTTTCCACTATATGCTCAAAAGTGTTTTCAGTACTAACTATATATCCTTAATCTTGCCATTTTAGTTGTCTTGGCCTCAGATTTTCTCTTAAAAATCAGTTTCTTGAACTAATTAAATTCTACATCCTTTCAAATCTATAAAACTATTATGCTGAAGACAAGGTGATGATTGTTTCTCTTTATGTGTGAATTTTGCATTGTTTGGTGATAAATCTTGTCTCTGAGTGGAGAGCTACAGATTCAGTGTAAGAAAAACAACACTTGGATATAAAATGAGCAAACCACAATTAAGAAAAAGATTACCTTTGAGGCTAACAGAAATCTAACTCCTTGTTTGACTTATTTATCCTTCTATCTACAAAGCTTGTAGCATGATGACAAACATAACAGTTCAGGAATTGGTTGCTGTGAAGAAATTTATGCTACTTAAAATATTAACCAACTAATGGCCTTTCTAAAATAATTTTCCTATATTTATCCTAAATATAGTGTTATTTCCTAATTTTTAATCAAATTAATAAATTCACATACCATAAACATTCAGTGGTGTTAAGGAGTTACAAAAATAACCACGTCTTACCTGACCACATTTGACTTCCCAGCCCCGCTTCTTGGAAGCAATTACTTCCACACATACTTTTTTTCTTTTGCTATTCACGCTATTTTTTAAATGTATATTTTATGACCATTTTATAATTTATTGATTTTGAGCAATTTTTTAATCAATTGACTTACTATGATAGTAAATGAAGAAGTGACTATGTAATATTTTTCCCATTCCCTTCCCTTATTCCACTAGCATTATTATACTGTCATCTTTGATTGATCATAAATGATTCAATTTCTATGAATGTGTAAATATTGTTCATAGCTGATCCAGAAAGTGTCCTTTCTTATGTTACTTAAAAAATTTTCCTTTAAAAGAAAAACTTTCCTTGAAGTTTATAATACGCTTTTTTTATAGTTTTTTTGTTATGTTCCTATTTTTAAATTTCCTCAAATATTCCAACAGATCAAGAAACACCAAGATGTTTCCTAAGAGCTTCAAAAGCCTAGATATTCCATTATTTCCATTTATTTTCACACAGATGTAACTCCTGGACTAGTCTCTCCCCAGGACCGTTGCAAAATGCTCACATAAGGGCTCCCCATTCCTTCCATTTACAAAGTTATTTATTTTCTATTTCCTGACTCTCATGTCTTTCATTTTTTCCTTCTTCCGGGAGCTTCTTAAGAAGGAAGCAGAGCGGGGGCACCTGGGTGGCTCAGTCTTTAAGCGTCTGCCTTCGGCTCAGGTCATGATCCCAGGGTCCTGGGATCAAGCCCCGCATCAGACTCCCTGCTCAGCGAGAAGCCTGCTTCTCCCTCTCCCACTCCCCCTGCTTGTGTTCCCTCTCTCCCTGTGTCTCTCTCTGTCAAATAAATAAATAAAATCTTAAAAAAAAAAAAGAAGGAAGCAGAGGCAAATTTTTGAGATTCTATATGTTTGAAAGTAACTTTGTTTCCTAAACTTCTATTGGATGGATAGTTTGGATAAAGAATTCCAGATGGGAAATCACTTTTCCTTAAAAGTTTGATTTTTTCCCCTGACTTTCTAATTCCTGCTTAGAGGTCTGATTCCATTTTAATTATTGGTCCTATATATTTGAGCCGTTTGTTTCTCCACCCACACACAAGATCAGAGGACCCTCTCTCTTTTCTCATTGAGGAATGTTAGTAATGGGGCACCTGCGTGTATCAGTGGGTTCAACATCTGCCTTTGGCTCAGGTCATGATCTCAGGTCTTGGGATGGAGCCCAGCACCAGGATCCCTGTTCAGTGGGGAGCCTGTTTCTCCCTCTCCCTCTGTCCCTCCTCCCTGCTCATGCCCTCTCTGTCTCTCTCTCAAATAAGTAAACAAATCTTAAAAAAAAAAGAAATGTTAGTAACACATCTTTAATTAACCATACTTTCATTCTTTGTACTTGGTAAATAGTGGGCAGTTTTAATCTGCGAAAGTCTGCTTTTCAATATTGAATTTGTCTTGTATTCTGTGTCTGAAAATGTTCTCCACATTGTATTGTTTGGTTTCTCATTTTGAAACCTCTACTGTTTGGATATTGGACATTCTAGCACATCCCTTATTTGGTCTTATCTTTTTTGGTATGTTCTGCTTATTCATTTTTACTATATTTTCTGAGAAATTCTCTAAATTCATCCTCCATATCATAAAGACTGTATAAATAAATATTTTGAGATCTTTCTTATTTCCCTTTATCTCATATATTGTTCTAGTTGTCTGGCTAGAATATTTTCTCTTAACTCTTTGAGGATATTACGTGTTTTCTCTTTAAAAGTTTTCTTTTTCATCCCTGGATTGTCCATTTCCTCCAATTCCCCAGACCCTCTCAGACCCTTTTGTTTATCTGTTTTGGTTCTGCTAATATTAAAGCCTTTCCTCAAACATATGACATCCCTGACTTTATACTCTTAAATTCAAGCAATAAAAAGTCAATTGACATGTGTGTGTGTGTGTGTGTGTGTGTGTGTGTGTTTACTTCACTGAAGAGTGACCAACTAGATGGGATGCCTGGATTTTTTTTTTTTTAATACCATTGTAAGTATATGGATTTTTTTCTGGGATTTCCCAGATTCTCCATGGAAAGATTTTCTAGGCTCCTACTTCATAAAGGTGGGTAGGTATGCAGAAGCATGCAGAAACAAGAATCTATTATTTCCCAGAATTTCTGACACCTAAATACAGAGATTGAATTTGGAGGTTTAAACAATTCCTACATAGACCTTGTTTCAAGACCCAGGTCTCATTCTCATTTTCTACTCTGCCTGGTATTCCTTGATACTGAGCCTCTTACATTTCTTAAAACTTACTTTTGATCTATAACAGAAATGTTATGTTTCCCCAATATCTACTTTGATTTTTAAAAGATTCTGGTTCACACATCAGGTGGTTTTATAAGCTTATCATTAGATTCTTCTCTTTTTAGAGAATAGGACTTCTTTCCATTTTTGTGAAACTTTATAGCAGGGTGATATTCTGTTTCAGTTAGAATTCCTCCAAGAAAGATATCCCACTTAAATGTGGTAATATGAGGAGAGTTGGAAACAAGGTCTCTCTCCAAAGGTAAGAGTAGGATGTCAGGCAACCACAAGACTTCTTGCAGTACTCCAGTGACATGGACTCTGAAAACACCCCTGTTTTATGAGAACATAGAGAACACAAGAGCTTTGAGGCACGGACCAACCAACAGAAGCTATAGCTGTCAATCAAAGAATAGAGTCAGTCCCGAGTACTTCAAAGGCAGAGAAAGATAGATGATGGAGAGAGAGAGAGAGAGAACACTTACCTCCAAAATGAAGGGAACTGATCTTTCTCCTTTCTCTGGTCTCTTATTAAAACTTTCTATTTGCAAAATTTAAAAGGGATTGAGATTGCTAGAGAATACATTGACATTGTTCATACATTTTTCAGATTCCTGGGATAAAAAGTAGGTGAATAAAGTAGAAAGTGAGTTGAGAGGGTCAACCAAAAATTCAAAATGTATTATATATGTAACGTCATAGCCCTCAAGTTCATTGTGTTAAAAGATGCAACAGAGACTGACCAAGTCTGAATGAATGCTAACCAGAGATGCTGAAGATTGTTGACCAGGATGTCCATACCAATGCATACCAGTTGAGTATCAGACTTGCTCTTTCAGATAGGGGGGTATTCAACAACCCCCTGTGTTATTGTACCTGGTCAGTGAAAATTCTGTTAGTCCCTGTAGTTGGCTGAATAGTAGCCTCCAAAATGCTGCAGCCATACTCTAATTCCTGGAACCTGGGAATATTACCTTATTTGGAAAAAATATCATTGCAGAGGCAAGTTAAGGATCTTGAGATAAAGTGACCATCCTGGATTATCTATGTGGGCCCTAAATCCAAAAGCAAGTGTCCTTTTAAGAGACACAGGGAGAGAAAAATGGAGAAGAGGAGATAATGGGATCACAGAGGCAGAGACTGGAGTGACAGAGCCACAAGCTAAGAAATTCCTGGATTTTAGGCCCTTTCTTGTTATTCAATTGTGACCTCAACAGTTTTCGGTCTGTGCACTTTCCTTCCCATGTGAGACATTACAACCAAGAAAGGTCCTTCCTGGCACCAAGGGATATAAATACTAAATACCAAAAACAAAAACAAACAAATAAAAAACAAAACAACAACAACAACAACAAAAACCTGGTTCTTGATCAGTGATGCTTTTGAAGAAAGATTTTAAACAAAAAGGAAAATTGAAAATAAAGGAAACCTCATTAAAAATGGAGCTAGAAAGCTCTGACACGGGAGCTCTCACACACTACCACTTAGATCCCAAACAGGAAGACATTTAGTTTACACACCTCAACAGGAAGAATGGAGAATTTCTCCTTGTCCAGCAACAACTCAGTCAATGAGAAACCAGCACACTCAGCCAATGTGAAGCCATCACCACCTGAACTCCTTGAAACAACCCTTCGCTGTTTCTTACTTTCCTCCAAAAAAGCAAGCCCCTCTTCTCTGTTCTAGACTTACCTATGGTTTGTCAGAGTTTGCTTGTCCAAAATTACAGTTCTCTACTATTCCCAAATAAACTCATTTGCTGGTAAAATAACCGGCTCTCTTTTTTTATTTCCTGTTCAAGTCAACAAGACACACCTTCTTTTATTGGTATTCATATTCAGTTTGGTCAGAAGCATGCACCTGACTGCAAAGCCTCTATCACTTTTGATATAATTATTTTTTATCTATTCTATTCCCTGCCTTCTAGGCAACATACCCACTGGTGAAATCAAGGACAGAGCTGGTTTGGGGTTTTCCAAGTCCCAGAGACATTTACCTTTATTCTGTTTTGATTGGTATAGCTGAGCACATTTATTTGCTCATAGTTTGTTTGTCTGCTATGTTTGTTAATTTGCTCTTGTTTTTCTAGTTTTTTTTTTTTTTTTAGTTTTCCTCCCACTAGTGTCCTTTTATCCTCCTTTGCACCCCCTCTAACTTCAGTGAGGAATATCCACTTGTGAGACATAATCACATACGTCTAAACCACAACTCTGTGCCTTGTTTAATTTATCGACATCTTTGACCATGTAAAACAGATGAATGTTGTTGGGGAACTACATCCATGTTTTCAAAAACATCATGATTAAGGAATTTTTGCCTGTTCATAATATTCACAGGTGTTCTAGAGATATGTCTTATGTTGTTTACTTAGATGCGGTTTTACCTCTTTTTTTTTTTTTTTACTTTGACCTGGGTAACATGGATCTCTATTTTTACTTTAATTAAGGGATTACTTTATCTGTTTTCCTCCACAAAATTATCATAATTTAAACATTCTAAAGAAGAAAAATATACTCACTGTAGGTCCACTAAGAAAATAATCTCCTAATGCTAAACTTTGGATATTTGCAGTTCCTTTCAAGAAGTATTTGGGGGAAAAAAAAAAAAAAAAAAAAGCTGTTTCCATGTTGATTATGGAATTTGGATTTTATTTTTCTAAAATGTTATATCATTGTGATTTTCTTTGCTTTCTTATTGTCATTACATAATCTTTAAAACACAAATTTAATGGCTGTAAAATCTCATCATGTAGCTATCTTAAAATATTTATTTCTTCTTGTTTGGAGAGTGAACCATGTTGATATCTGGAGAATGGGCATTCCAGAAAAAGAATAGAAAATATGGTCTCTCTAAGGCTAGAGATCATCTTTTATAGGAACAGCAGGGTAGCCAGCTGATGAAGCAAAAGTGTAATGAGTTTGGAAATGAGTAGAAAATGAGTTCAAGTGGTAACAGGAACTATTGTACATGGTGGACTTTTACTCACAATGAGATGGAAATTCTCTAGAAGGCTTTGAGCAAAAATGTGAGACAATTGGACTTACATGAAATAGTTCAGAGAAAAAAAATGAAGAGATGCAAGAGTAAAACAAGGAGACAAGTTAGGAGGCTAATGCACTAGTCAGGGCCATGGTACTGGTGGCTATTTTGAGTATTAAAAGTGGAGGCAATGAGATATAGATGATCCAGGATGCATCTTGAAATGTTCTGAGTAGATGAGATGGAGAAAAAGAGGAGTCAAAGACAATTTCAAGTTTTTGTCCAAAGCCCTTGGAAACATGACATCATAAATAGCACATTTTGGGACACCTAGGTGGCTTAGTTGGTAAAGTGCCTGACTCTTGGTTTCAATTCAGGTCATGATCTCAGGGTTGTGAGATTTAGCCCTGGATCAGCCTTGGTGCTGTGCATGGAGGCTGCTTAAGATTCTCTCTCTCCCTCTCCCTTTACTCTCCCCCCTACCCAGCATGTTTGCTCTCTCTCTCTCTCTCTGTAAGAAAATAAAAATAGCACATCTTACATTTTTATTTATTTGATTTCAGGTGATATTAAATCATTGCATTTATGGTTCATATGTGTCCAATTTATCAATGTTCTAGTTAATTTCTTAACCATTTACTCTTTGGAGGAATTTTTAACCACATTTCTCTAAGACATGGGTTGATTTTTTCCTCTGTTCTATCACTGAACAGCCTCGTGATATTTACCTCAATCTTTGTATATAAAATTAAACATAGGGCACCCGGGGGGCTCAGTTGTTTAAGCGACTGCCTTCGGCTCAGGTCATGATCCTGTAGTCCCAGGATCGAGTCCCGCATCGGGCTCCCTGCTCAGCAGGGTGTCTGCTTCTCCCTCTGACCCTCCCCCCTCTCATGTGCTCTCTCTCTCTCATTCTCTCTCTCAAATAAATAAATATCTTTTAAAAAAATTAAATTAAATTAAACATAAATTAGATAGTCCCTATTACCACGAATAGTTTCTGGACTCTGTGATTTTGAGACTCTCATTTTACCTGGAGTCTCTTAAAGTTGATATATAGAAAAACATTTTTATTTTGTGGAGGTATTAAGAATGATATTGAGGAGTGCCTGAGTGGCTCATTCGGTTAAGCGGCTGCCTTCAGCTCAGATCATGATCCCAGGGTCCTGGGATTGAGCCCCTCGTTGGGCTCCCTGCTCGGTGGAGAGCCTCCTTCTCCCTCTCCCTCTGCCTGTCACTCCCCCTGTTTGTGCTCTCTTTCTATCTCTCTGTCAAATAAATAAGTAAAATCTTAAAAAAAAGAATGATGTTGAATAATTATGTTATAAATTATTCATAATAAAAATTTTTTTTCCAAATTGTTAACTCACTGAATATGGTGACCAAGTCTCTATTTCACAGAGTCATGGTCCAGTGCTTAGAAGGAACACTCAATTCCTTTAAATGCATCATACGGTTTTCATGGGAAACTGAAATATTTAGAGCATTATCTTCTTGTTCATCTTATAATTGTTCACCTTGTAATTAATACATTCAAGGGACTTTATTTATTTTCCCAAGGTAAATGCTGGTGACATAGTCACTAGTTAAGCTCAGATTTTCTAATACCAGTTGGTGTAGGCAGGATTCTAAAGCTGTCCCCAAACACTCCTGCTCCTGGTGTGCATGTCCTGTGCAGTTTCCTTCCTAATGAGTACAAAAAGAACTGGTGAATATCATGGGATATCATCCTTGTGATTAGGTTACTAAGGAATTGACTTTTAATCAAAATGGAGACTATCCAGGTGGGTCTGACCTGATCAGGTGAGCCCTTAAACAGGATAAGACCTTGCCCTTAAACAGGATAAGACCTTACCAGTTTGCTGCTGGCCTTGAAGACATAACTAGATATTCCACGATTGCATGCAAACAGCAATAGAAACTTGGAAAAGGTCCTGAGCCCAAAATGAAATTCCAACCCTCATCAGATGCCTTGATTCAATCTTGGTGAGAACTTAAAGAGAGGATCGAGCTAACCAGTGCCTGGGATCTCTCCTAGAAACCCTGTAAATAAATTTGTATTGTTTTAAGCTTCTAAGTTGGTGGTAATTTGTTAGTCAGCAATAGAAAACTGATACATAACTCTAAAGAGCTTTCATTCTACTCCGTTTCAGTGCTTCCTAGATGAACCATTCTTTGTAAATATTAAATTCCCCTTATCTAAAGGTTTATACAGTGATGAAAGATAGTTTTTCCATAATGAATCAGTTTTCTAATTACCCAGATTGCAGGTAACATGTTTAAGCATAAAATGTCTGCCAACTCATTAATTTTAGAAGTTAAAAGTCCCTCTCTCTATGACCCTTTCACCTATGATTTGGAAGCACAGTCTGTCAATTTTCTACCCGTAACATTTAGATTCCATGTAAAAATGCATGATGATAAGTATAGAACTAAAAACATGTTCATTGTATTTCCTTAAAAGGTATATTTTATGGCACCTTCACATTAATACACATTACCTGAGCATAATAATATATAAAATCAGATTGTATAAACACAAATTCTATGAGGCCTTATTCTCTGCCTGACTTCTAACACAAATCCCACCCTCCATGAAAGCCACTAAAGTGTGATAGAAAGCTAACATTCTATTAAGTAAAGAGGACTAAAAATAGACCACTTTTAGAGCTTCATTAATGCCATTGTAAGACAGGAAATGTTTTCTGTAAGTTTTAACACACAGTTACTAGTATCGACAAATCAAGTTACTAAAACTTTTCTGAAAAATATCTGAATTCGAATTCACGTGAGGATAGGAAAAAGAGAGAAAAAAAAATCTATTTCAGCTAAGGAGAAAAAAAGTCCTTAAGGCAAATAAAAAAAAGGAGAAAGGATTGAAGCAAACTATTAGGATAATTTTAAACATTGACCTAAACATATGGTTTTATACAATATTTATTGAATATTTATTAAAATATTACCACATCTAAAAGAGAAAGACCTTCAATGACTGATTTTTTCCCTTTGTTGTTGGTCCTTATTAACTTCATCTTGACACAACCTGAACTTTTCAAGTTAGCCTGAGCACGAAGTGTCTGAAAAATATTAAATATTGAATGGGGAGTGCTTTTAACTTTTTTATTTCAACTTATCATCAACAAGTTTAACCATACAGAAAATTTGAAAGAATTATACAGTACATTCCAATATACTGTTCACCAGTAATATATTTTCTCATTTGTCTTCTCTTTCTTTCTCTCCACACACATATAGATGAAGGTTTTATACTCTAAATGATTTAAAAATAAGTTGCAATAATTTTAACCTTTTCCCTCAAACAGCATGCAATTTCTACAAACAGTAACATTATCCTTCATAACCATGATACCATTACTATAAATCAATTATTTATCATTGATATGGTAATATTAACTTTCCTCTCCTTGTTTTGTGCTTCAGATCATTGACATATTTGAGTAATCCGGGCTATTTTTTTACTGGTTGCTTGCATTACTGGGACTTATCTAATTGCTTCCACTTGAGTTTATTCAGCTTAAGTTTTTTGGTGGGGGGGGGGGGGGGGGGTTGCAGAGTTTAGGTTGTTTAATTTCCATTGTATGAATCAATGGCTAAAGATTGTCATTTTTCACTTGCTTTAGGTGGTTTCTGTGAAAACTCTTTGTTGTAAAAGTACTTATTTTCTTTGATAAGTAAGAAGTGCTAATTAATATGAATGCTATGGACCTCTATACCTCTAGATCCTCTGCCCCAACAAACTTTCACCAGTCACTTTAGCATGAATTAAGGATCTTTGTCAGAATCAATTATTTCATTGAAAATCCCAAATTTTTATTTCTTACTCTATCATTTCTTCTATATTTATTGAGAATTGACCTGGTACATAAAATATTTACATTTGTTCTCTCCCTTTCCCTTTCTTTCTCTCTCTCTTAGTCTCTCTCTTTCTTCTTTTCCATTTTGGAAAATCCATTAATGTAATTCACCATATTAATAGATTAAAACAAAACAATAAATGATATGATCCCAGTAGTTGGTGAAAAGTCAATACCCATTACCAAGTAAGATTAGAATTAATGAATACTTCTTTAACATGATATCATATATTAAACAAGGAAAGACTTAGAATGGTGCACTTAGGAGATCTGGCTTTAGAGTCATGAGGCTCTGAATTTGCACCAGTCCCACAGTGTACTTGTTCTGTGACTTAAGGAAATAAAGAAAACCTCTGTTCCTCAATTACTTCATTTGGGAGATGATTTAATAGATCTTTACATTTGGTCCAGTCCATGGCATATAGGTAATATTCAGTAAATATTAGCTAATATTTCTATTATTATTAATTTCTTCAGGGATTACCTCAAAAGAGGGCATGATTAAGAGTAATTAATTAAATTAGTCATATTTTTATATAAAAATATTTGAGCCAATGATGATTAAACTCCTTCTGAAATGTAACAGTAAACAATGTATTGAGGGATTTCAAATTCCCTTCCCAAACCTTCTATGAACAGGAAAGACCTGGCTTTTCTTTGAAAGACAGGAACCAGGAAATGCGCCAGCGAAATCCAAGACCTAGACTCAGACTGGAGCTGCTGATGCTAAGGTCCAATCCACGCTGCCAGAATGTGGCCTTCAGACCTGACCCTGAGCCATTTACCTGAATGGTAAATGGGGAGACAAAGAGTGCAACAGTGCTCAAGGAGGAGAAATAGATGCCATGGCACCATGTGAAATAAATACTCAAGTAGTTGCAGAGGGTAAGAGTTTCAGGACTTCTGAGACAAAGGACCTTGTGGCAGAGGTTGAGGAGGCACAAGAGCATTGTTATAGGGATTGGGGAAATACCTACTTTTTTTTTTTTTTTGGTCATCCATGCAAGGAAGTCATCTTTTTTTTTTTTTTAAAGATTTTATTTATTTATTTGAGACAGAGAGAATGAGAGACAGAGAGCATGAGAGGGAGGAGGGTCAGAGGGAGAAGCAGACTCCCTGCCGAGCAGGGAGCCTGATGCGGGACTTGATCCCGGGACTCCAGGATCATGACCTGAGCCAAAGGCAGTCGCTTAACCAACTGAGCCACCCAGGCGCCCCGCAAGGAAGGCATCTTATTTCTTTCATAGATGTTTCATGCTACAATATTAACATAGTAAAATATACGGAAGCAACCTAAATGCCCATCAACAGATGAATGGCTGAAAAATATGGAATACATATACAACTGAACATCATTCAGCCTCAGAATATAAGGAAACCCTGCCATATATGTGACAACATGGAGGAACCTGGAGGACATCATACTAAAATAAGCCAGTTGCAAAAGGATAAATGCTGCATGATTCCACTTATATAAAATATCTAAATTAGTCCAACAGAGAGTGCAATGGTGGATCCCAGGGGCTGGGGCAGAGGGAAAAGAGCTGTTTTCAATGGATATAAAGTTTCAGTTGTACAAGATGAATACATTCTAGTACCTATGTTTATCAATACTGTATTGTCCAAAATTTGTTGAGGATAGATCTCATGGTAAGTGTTCTTACCAAAATACAAAAAAAATAATAATAATAAATTTAAAATAAATAGAGAAAGAAAGGAAGAGGAAAGAAAGAAAGAAAGAAAGAAAGAAAGAAAGAAAGAAAGAAAGAAAGAAAGAAAGAAAGAAAGAAAGAAAGAAAAAAGAAAGAAAGAAGAAATAAAGAAAGAAAGAAAGAAAGAAAGAAAGAAAGAAAGAAAATTCTATTCTGTTATCTTGTAAATCCTTAGGGATGCTTTTCTGTCTTATTCAGAGTAATGCATCTGACTCTGAGAACCTGACCTGGTGATTTGTAAAGTTCCAATAAATGTTTTTTGAATTAAGCAACTAATTGAATTAATTTTGCTTAGGATTCCTTAGGATTGGCTCCATGTTACCCATTACCTACATTTAAAAAAATGATATCACTAAGCATATGTACACATTTTCTACATTCTCAAATATATGCAAAATTATACTATTAAAACATGAAAATATTCTAAAAATAAATAGAATATTAAGCCCAATGACTAATAGTTGGTAGAGTATGAATAAGTTTGCTTCAGTATTGCATTTTTTGCTTTTCCTCTGATCTTGTATTTGTTTAATAAATGCACATGTATATGCAAGTGTATAGACAATAAATGTCACTGAAATGGCAATCATATTAAATATAATTGTATTAAATTTATGCGATGTTACATGTCAAATTTATCTAATGAAAAATTTAATGTGCCAGGGATCATATATTTCTTGGTCTTCTCTGTATACTCAATGCTTATTTCATGTCTAGGAAGACATCCACTAAGTGTTTTGAATGCTAAATAAAGAAAGAAGACGGAAATAATTTCTGTAATATTTTAAAGACAGAAAAAGTAATATTCAAAAGTTCCACAGGACAAGACTAATCTGATTTATTTAAGCAAGTAGTCTTTGATTACCTAATGTGTAGCCAACTCTTTGCTTGGGAGTGAGACTGTAAAGGTGAATATGAACTAAAGTATCTTCAATTTAGGGGTGCCTGGGTGGCTCTATCAGTTAAGCATATATGTGTGGTTTTAATGTACATGTATATTGTACTGAATAAACGGTCAGATCATTAGAGTGCAAATGTTTAAAATAACTCAAATTCTTCTAAAAATGATGTAAGTTTTTTAATACTCATCTCGTTCTCAAAGAAAAAGTAAGTGCTCTGGTATATAGAATTTATAATAGAGATCATATATATATCAGCTACCCCTTTCAACTCATTTGTAAACCATACCACAGATTATAATTACTTAACAAGATGCAAAGATTATAATAAATTTAGTATGCACTTGTACTAGATATAAAATACAACATAGTTATTAAATAGATGGATCATAAATTGATAAGGACTTGTGAAAATATTTGTTACTGAAAATATATCATTCGCATCCACAAATAATGCTTGTATGAGAAGTAATACAAGACTGGAAAATGACCTTGTTATGAGGTGTTACATAACCTAGTGGCCTTTATTAGATTAGGATTCTATCCGTAATTTACTGAAGGGTTACTTGTTACCTGGGTGAGCAATTTCAGCCCTTCAAATTATGAACCTCATCCTAAATCTATACCTCTTCAGTTGATGGTAGAGCAATTCTTGTTGAAGTCCAAATATAACACTCAGCTGAAGGCACATGGTTTGGATGAACTATATGGGGTATAACTGGCAGAGATTCAGAAGAATCAATTGCTCTGATTTCACTACTCAGTAAATGGACCGAAGCTGATGGTCTAAATTGAAAGTAATAGTTGGAATGTTCTACAACGGCTCTGCTCCAGAGCATGTAAGACCACTTCGCTGAACAGTTTAAGCACCAACCAATTACATCTCAAAATTCAGTTAATATCTTCCTGAACTATCTCTGCATTTTATATAACACATTTCCACAACATAAATACATTGAGTTACACTTTGTGTAGCTAATTGAACCATTGTTATTAATACTTTGTCAAAAATGCTATAATGATTGGAAAAAAATGCTTCTAGCAAAAACAATTACTATACTAATTATAGCCTGGTATAATAACAATCTCTTCCACTTTACATCTTCATGTTTAGACTCCCAATTGTCCTATATGTTTACCACTCTAATGTTAGCTGATGTACATCAACAAATGTGGAAGCAACAAGGACACTTCCTTGTATAGTTTTATTTTAATATATAGTTACTGATGTATGTAATGTAACCATGAATTTCAGTTTGACTAATTTGATAAATAAAAGTTAAATGACCCATGGTTTATATTTAGTAAACATTTCTCTTTCAATTTACATGTGAAATTAATTATGTGGGATTTCTCACAGAGTTGTTTTTTCTTATATCAATAATTGTGTGGAGACTTTTTTTGTACAATGTATACACATATGGTATAATAAATTTACCCAAATCTAACAAAATCAAGTATTTTTTTTTCACTTTAGTGTTTTGGAAAAAGAGTATATTTTGCAAACAGTGTGCATGTGAGTGGTTGTTTTCATAAATCTATGGTTAAGTTGGTGAGCACCAAATTCAATAAAGAGTGCTTTAAAATCAAGAGATTGTGATACACTTAACTGAGGACAATAAAGTGCATGTGTAAGAAATAGTATATAAGCCACACAGATCTAATACACAATATAATAAATATAAACAATATTGTATTATAATTATGTAATATAATAAATGTCACTGAAATGGCAATCATATTAAATATAATTGTATTAAATTTATGCGATGTTACATGTCAAATTTATCTAATGAAAAATTTAATGTGCCAGGGATCATATATTTCTTGGTCTTCTCTGTATACTCAATGCTTATTTCATGTCTAGGAAGACATCCACTAAGTGTTTTGAATGCTAAATAAAGAAAGAAGACGGAAATAATTTCTGTAATATTTCAAAGACAGAAAAAGTAATATTCAAAAGTTCCACAGGACAAGACTAATCTGATTTATTTAAGCAAGTAGTCTTTGATTACCTAATGTGTAGCCAACTCTTTGCTTGGGAGTGAGACTGTAAAGGTGAATATGAACTAAGGTATCTTCAATTTAGGGGTGCCTGGGTGGCTCAATCAGTTAAGCATCTGCCTTCAGCACTGGTCATGATCCCAGGGTCCTAAGACCCCGCATTCGGTTCCCTACTCAGAGGGGAGTCTGCCTCTCCCTCTGTCTCTGCCCCTCCCCACTATTAGTGCACTCACTCTCTCTCTCTCTCTCTCTGTCAAATAAATAAATAAAATCTTAAAAAAATAAAGTGTCTTCAATTTAATAATTAAGACAAGTATTTATAAAAAATAATTATGGTAAAATTTGCATAGATTTATAATACTCTAACTACTACTTCCAAACATTCTTAAAAGCAGGGTATGTTTGAACAAGACAATATCAAAATTCCTTTTCAAATTAAATTTTATCATTCCTCTAGACATCTGAAATGTCTTTTGAAAATGTATGTAATAAGCCTTACGCCAAATTTTTTAGGGAAATTTTATGATTTTATAAATAAGCACTTTGGTGGCAATCAAAGAAAATTACAATATCAATGGACTCTCTAAAGTCATACAATTTCCATGAAGAGTTTACCAAAATGTTACCTAATAGATACAGTATTAGCTTAACTGTGGAGATTATTTCATAGTGTATACATATATAAAAACATCAAATTGTTCACCTTAATTACATATAATTTTTATTTGTTGATTTTACCTCAATAAAACTGAAAAAAAATCAAATTAAACCCTTTTATGAACCATTTATACGTCTTCTTCCGAAGTCCTCTCTTCATTTTTTTAATTTGGATTGTGGTTTTTTATTGTTGAATTGTACAAGTCCCTTATATATTCTGGATATTAATCCCTTACAGATATATGATTTGCAAATATTTCTTCCATGTGTATAAGAGATTTTAATTATCTGGGTGCCTGGGTGTCTGCCTTTGCCTCAGGTCTTGATCCCAGGGTCCTGGGGTCAGTCCCATGTCAGGCTACTTGCTCAGTGGGGAGTCTGCTTCTCCCTCTCCCCCTTGCTCATGTTCTGTCTCTTGTTATCTCTCTCTCAAATAAATAAATAAAATCTTTCTTTTAAAGAGGGATTTTAATTATCAACAAGTTTTAAATAAGTATAATTTTTAACTCTGAGAACACTGAAACTCTCTGCTACTAACACGACACTGAAATTAACAGAAAAATAGCTCTCTCAGCTTTCAATGTGTTCAGTATCATGTATAAATTAACATTGTTATTGAACAGTGTCTGACACAGACCGTATTCTAAGATGGCCTCTCCAATGACCCCTTTGCTGTGCTCTTAACTAATACCATCTCTTTAAATTTGGGATGGCCTAGTGACATCCTTTTAACTAATAGAATATAACCAGCATAATTAGATACCTCTTCTGTGATTGGGTTACAAAAGATTATAACTTCTGTCTTGCAAGTAAACTCTTTCTATTGTTCTTTCAGTTTGTATGCTTTGATAAAACAGGCTGCTATTTTAGAGACCCTTTGTCAGGGAAATAAAGGCAAAGCAAACTATGGTTCAGTGATGGTTGAATCAAATTCTGGCAACAACCACGTGAACTTAGAAGTCTCCAGTTAAGTCTTTAGATGAGAACTCAGTCTGGGTTGGCACCTCAATTTCAGCCTTTTGAGAGATCTTAATGCAGAGATCTCAGCTATGCCCTGTCAAAATTCTTGACCAACAGAGATCGAGAGAACATAAATATGCATTGTTTTAAGCCACTAAGTTTGTGGCAATTTTTTATGCAGCAATAGATAATGCTTTCTCCTAACAGAATTTTCTATATGTGTTGAAATGATCAGGAAATAAGTAAGTCTATGAAAATAACTTTAGAATAGCAGATACTTAGTATAAAATAACACAAATAGCTCTATTTACATATATATTAAAAAACAATCTAGACTAAATGTTTAAAAAAATGGATGTTAAGGAGGATTCTAAAACGCAGCTATAAAGGAAAAAAATAATGTAGAAATGCATGGATGGAAAAGAATAAATAAAAACTCTTTCCAAAAACTATAGAAATAATGTTAGCCAATGATTCATAAAGAAATAGCATATGAATCTCAAAATACACATATTATTGAACTCATTCAATATTAAAGGATTCAAAAAAAAGTCAGTTTTATTTGATAAAACTCAATGTGGGCAAAGAAACAAGAGAAGAGGTAGTTTCATCTATTACTTTTGGCCTTGGGGAATGAATTGTATAGTAACCACTGTATGTGTTTGTTCTTACCCAGCCTGTAATCTCATTAGAAGAGTTATGCACAACCATGTTCCTATTGAGGATAATGGATCAATGTTTTATTTTGTTTTGTTTTTTTTTAAAGGAGACCTTACCAATCCATATTCTGGAAGGAACCAATGGAATCTTCTTTCTGGATAATTTGAATTTAGAGTTGCAAGTATGAAATCACAAGGTGAGAGAGTGGCAGATTCAGGAGTAGAAAGAAAATAAATGTAGCAAAGAAAGCTGAAGACACAAAAAAAACACAGCAATTGTAATTGTTCTCCAGTGGTATCTGCTCTGAATAAGGAGGAGAAGAGCCTACAAGGTGAAAGAATCATATGATATGAGCGAGGGAAAGAAAACTCCAGAAGCGAGACTTCCCTGATGAATTTCCCTTGGACATGGGCCAGGTTACTGCTCATAAATTAACCTCTATTTCTTTTTTCTAAGTATCCTTTTTTTTTTTTTAAGATTTTATTTATTGATTTGAGAGAGAGAATGAGATAGAGAGAGAGAGCATGAGAGGGGGAGGGTCAGAGAGAGAAGCAGACTCCCCACCGAGCAGGGAGCCCAATACGGGACTCGATCCCGGGACTCCAGGATCATGACCTGAGCCGAAGGCAGTCGCTTAACCAACTGAGCCACCCAGGCGCCCCTCTAAGTATCCTTTTTTTAAAAAATATTTTTTAACTTGATGGATTCTCATCTTTAACACATTAATCTTAATTGATATTTCCTTAGGAGTCAAAATCCTTTTCTAAGAATCAGTCTTTGAGACAAAAATCTATTTGGTAATACATGATGAATCAAAGCACTTGAAACAAACTAAATTGCAACCAGATTGGGTAGTTAAACACACTGAAATATTTTCAGTGAGGGTATAACATGATGCTTCATGAGATTACTATTTATCATGGGCATGATAAGTGATTGAAACAAAATATAAAAGAAATGAAAAATATTGAGAGAGCAGGAAAGATTTAAAGTTTAAAAAATAAAGGTAAGAATTTGAATACTAAATGTTTAGGTACCATACATAATAATCTTCTATTATTATAGAAGAATTATTTTATTTTATTTTCAAACTCATATGAGCCCTAGAATGTACTAAAGGGTCTTCAACTTTATGTAAGAAGATATTTCTTTACGTTGGATATAACAGTTTGCAAGGGGAGGGGGATTTAAGTTTTGAATGAAAGGAAGATTTTCATCATTCCTTGACTGGTCATCTGCATTTGTAGATAATTTAGTTGCAACATTATTCTCCTTATATCATAAATATTATATATAATTTATGTATATAATATGTATACACATATATATGACTTAAATGAATAAAACATTTAGTGTGCAAGTTAGAATGATGTGATCCATCTTCTTTGACCGTTGAATAAAATATATATATTTATCTGTATAAGTTTTATATTTATATTTCATTCAATGGTCAAAGAAGGTGGACTATCTTATTCAGACTCTGAAGCACTAAATAGAAACATGTCTCATTCATTCAACTCAGCCTTTTGTTCCACATCAAACACAGTGACTCATGCTTGTGTTTTCTATTCTTTGGTTTATGTCCAAGATATGAAAGTTGCTTAGTGTGCTCATACATGGGCCTTCATCTGAGTTTTGCTATGATTTTGCTCCCCCACAGCTCCATCTGTTACTGCCAAATAATTATTCTCTAAATTTGTATATATATATATATATATATATAATTACACATTTCATTTCTAGTTTCAAACATGCCAGTTGCTAGCTGAGTGACGTTTGTGTCACTTTTTAACCTTTTTGGAAAGACATTTGTTTGTCATTGTTTTGTTTTGTTTTAATTCCTTAAAATAAGAACTCTAGGATAAGTTGATGAGCTTTCATGCCAAAAACAAATCAATATGACCAGACATGGCACATATATCTTATACATGTGCTTTGTTTATAGAAGTAATGGTCTCTAATCTCTACATAATCATTTTAGAAAACACTTATGATTTATGTAATACAAGAATTGTGAAACTGATTATTTAAGGAAAATCAAGTGTCAAAATATTCTCACATGGATTAAAGACTAAATTTCAAACATGCATTAACGATCTCTATTGAAGATACACCAAGTCATCTTTGAGATATCTTCAGTCAGCCATGAGCAAAGATGAAATTGGCCGAATTTAATTTTGTCAATATGATCAAAAAACTCTTATATAACTCAAACTAAATAATTAGCATGTAACACACCAAAGCATATAAGATAGAAACCACCTGATACAGTCAGCTAGTTTTCCATAATGCAATAATGCAACCACAAAAATAATACTTTTCGGGATGCCTGGGTGGCTCAGTTGGTTAAACATCTGCCTTCAGTTCAGGTCATGATCCCAGGGTCCTTAGGATTAAGTCTAGAATTGGGCTCCTTGCTCAGTGGGGAGCCTTCTTCTCCTTCTGCCTGCCACTCCGCATACTTGTGCTCACAATCTCTCTCTCTCTTTACACATAAATAAATAAAATCTTTTAAAAAAAATACTTTTCCCTGTCTAGAACCTGAAGTAACTTTCAAATATTAATTTAGAATTCAAACAATATAATTTCCCATTTAGAATAATTTTATAAAGAAGAAAGAAAAAAATATGCTTTAAACATTTCAAGATCAGTACATTTACAACTATAATTATAAGCTAAGTAAACTATTAAGTCAAATTATTTTCTGAAATAAATTGGTATAATTTAGATAATTTATTAGCATAATCAATGTGGCCTGTGGATCAAGACCTAATGGTGATAAGATTCAAAGCATATAGTAACTCTTACATAAATATTCTTCCCAAACTCCTATTTCCATGAAGTGTCATAAATTAAATATTTAAGGAGAAATAGACATAAATGCAGAATATTATGAATATTTCAGATTGTCATTAATCTTGTGAATAAAAAGAATGCTAGAAAAGAACTTATATAGCCACTGATTTTGATTTCAAATAGCATTCATTATAAAGCATTGGGATTGTTTAAATCGGACAAATACCAGTTGTCAAAGACCTCCAACCAAAGGCTACCAGGAACACACCTATAGTCAGAGTTCGATTTATTACTGTTTGCAGGAAAGGAAAATACACAGCATAGAGATCCAGTGGGGCCTTTCAGTAAGAGGATGTTAGAAAGCCTATTATATGATTTGAACTTTGGGTAATTCTTGGGAAGGTCCGAGGAAGGCAGGCTTTGCTCATGATTGGATGTCGTCAGGAAAAGGGATAATTTTAAGATTGAGTATCTCAGTAAATATTAGCTATAGGAAGGACAAACTAGTAAAGAAGCAGCTTTCATTTATTTTAGCAGAAAGGGAAGTTTGATACCTCATGGGTTGCACAGTGACCTTGTTTTGTCTAACTTTATCATTCACTCAAAGTTGACCTGATATTGGTATGTTCTGTGAGATTGTTTATGTTCACCAGGATAATGACATGGCCTAGCTGTGAACCTCACACCAGTTTGTAATAACACTGAACCCTACCCTATAAGCAAGTCTAAGCATCAAACCAGTTATGGAATGTTAGGGGGCTGTTTGCTTTATCAGAATTCATTACAGCAGCTACCAGCTATTTAATTCAAAACACAAGGTTTTGTAACATTATTTAGCGACAGTTCTGGAAACAATGCCAATTCTGTTGGATAATTCAGATGACTACATTAAGTCCCAAAGAGTTTAAGGGGATAGCTAACGGATCATTACTGATTCTGAAAAGGATCAGGAAGCAAACCCATATCTTTTGACACAAGTATGGTGTGATTTCTTCTATACAACATTACTCTTTCAGATGACATATTATACAAGGTTTTTTTCTAGCTTTATTGAGGTATAATTTAAAATAAAAAGCATATATCTAATGTGTACAAGTTGACATTTTTATATATGTATACAATGTAAGATAATCACCAATATCAAGCTCATTAACATATCCATCATCTTACATAGTTAAATTTTGTTTTTGGGGGGGGGGGGGGGGATAAGAACCCTTAAAATCTTCCCTTTTAGCAAATTTCAAATATACAATCCAGTATGGTTAATTATAGTCACATTGTTGTGACTCTAGTCCCTAGAACTTATTTATCTTCCATAACCGAAACATCGTACACTTTAACCAACATCTCCCCATATCCCCCTCCCCTCTATGGCTGGCAATACCATTCTAATCTCATCCTATCTTCCCTCCATATTAGACTCCATGGAGTGTCATTCTAATACAATGGTATCTAGCACATTCTAATAATACTTTCTTTTGTAACTCCTTGTCCTTTCTGATCTTAGACCTAGTTTCCTGGCCAATGTCAAATTGTGGTGAATTCAACTACTCAAAATCTGCACCTCCATACCCACGCACCTCCATGAGACTGGAATAAACAACTGCGACAGGTCAATTAACTTCACTGCATCATGATCCCTAATAAAAATGGGCCCTAATGCTGCCTGGGGATTCTCACATGTTCGGTGTTTAGGATGCTTTCCTACTTTCAGAGAAGGTATATAATTGTTCTAGTGATAAAATTAGCATCTTGTCCTAACCCAGTATGAGTAAGTGTGCACAATGTGGCCAGTGTGTGTGGCAGAGAGAATAACCTTTTATATCTTGATATAAACTGAAAATGAAAAAGGCTGCTCTGACTAGCACGGACCCTCAAAATAGGTGATAAGAGCTTCTGCCTTTTTCCAGAAGTTACACAGACCAGACCCTAGTAAAACACCTTAATCTCTGATTTTTGCAAAAGTGATGACTGTATGCAGTAAAAAAAAGTGATGTGATGTCCCTAAAATTAGGACGATTATGAGAGAGATCTGGTGTTGTTTTCCACCACGAACAAACTAGCTATGTGGCAGATGCTTTTGATGCATGTGTCTTTTTTCCTTGGCCTGCTGCTGAATGCAGCTGCATCTGTGCATGCTGTCAGCACCATACTCATGTACTCACCTCAGACAATTGTAATTCTTTCTGCTTTGGGAATTCCCCATACTTGTTCAGCTCACAGGAGCCACAGTCCCAAATGAACACTTTTGAGGGTATCTCTCAACGAGTTCAGTGTATGAGCAAAGATATAAATATTCTAGTCTTCCAATCTTTGGACTAATAACTTCAGCAAACTTCTTAAGCTTTTAGCAATTCCCAGCAGCATCAGCTTTTATTACATAGAGCGACATCCTCAATATATTACCCAATATTTGCCTTTTTCTTAGTCTTTATGTCTGTGGACAGATTTGCTTGGTATGTTTTTTTAAAAAGAGTTCCATTGGAATAAATTATTTACAGGATCTCAAAACACTTCCCTACAACTTACTAGTTAATGACACAGAGCAAAATGATAGATTCACATTGGAGAGAGGTTTACTGGTGCGCACACTTTATGCAAGTGATCGGCATGAGCATCACCACTGTTGGCATGAGGAGATATCAGGTGCCTCCTGTTATAATGCACCAAGAAGGAAACAACATATTTCCTGGGGTGTTCCAGTCAAAGCTGCATAAGCTAAATCCGATCACGGCTAAAATAAGGAAAAACTAAAATATTTAGACACATTTGACAGAATGATGGCCTGTACTTTTCCATACTCCAGTACTACAAAATGTCAAAGTGAAAAAAACAAAGTTTAGAAAGCTTTGCAAATTAAAGGATACTACAGAGATATGACAACTAAATGAATGCATGACCCCAATGATACTTAACTTGGGAAAAGTAAATAGCTAGAAGGATACTTTTGGAACAGTTGACAAAATCTGAATACGGATGTGGATTAAATACCAGCCAAGATAACATTAGATCAGTCCAAACACAGCCAACCCCTCAGCACATGAAAGAACCAAGCCAAGATGAAATCACCCAGCCAAATCCCAAGCACTTGATAAATATATCAGATGCCTCTGAGTTTGTGGGTTTTTTAAATTTCTCTATTTTTTTTTATTTTTTAGTATTGTCATGGTGACAACAAATTAATGCATTAGCATTGCTAATAAATATAAGGGGAAATAAACCATTAACCTAGTCTAGCCCTGAATTTAACAGTGTATATTTCTTAAAATGGAAAAGAAGCACTCATTAAGTTGTATCTTTCTCCAGCTGACTTCAGGTGAAAAGAATTCTTGAACTATTAACATAGATTATAAATCAACTTCAATGGAAAATATATAATAATGACATATATCATTTGACCTTATCAACAAAATACATTTTAAAACGATTATATATTATACAAAGTGCATTTGGTTGGTGTACTTGCATTTTCATAGGTTCAGTAAACATAAGTCAGTTCCATTTCTGGTTCAGAGACAGAAGAAAAATCACAAGGGACCATTGCTCTCATTCAAATGACCAAAATATATGGCTGGAGTAATCTAAAATTATACTATAAAAAATCTCAGAGAGCTAAAATACAATCTAAATAAACTAACTTTCAGAAAATGACAACTCTTTCATGGAAGTGAAGAGACCCAAGGCATCTTTTATTCCTGAAAATAAAAATTATGTTAGGAGAAGGAATTTATCTTATACAGTAGAATGGAATCCAAAAGAAGGGATAGTAGAAAACAAATATAAGATGAGAGACTTAAACCCAGTCATGTAAATAATAACTAACCTCTCTTGGCTTCCATGAAACCTCATTGTCCTGGTGAAAACTATCTTTAAATTATCTTACCTACAGATAAGAATGGTAACATCATACTAAGAAAGTATGTCTAACCCTGTAAGTAAACTGCTGGCCCTTCTACACTGGAAGTGACCCAATTTAGTTAACTCACCATCAAATTGGTAGTTCATCTACTAGAGGAGTGGTTGCATTTTGTGGGCTGTTTTTGATTTGGTCATTGGCAGATTGAACCACTCACAATGGCACCACCTCAGTCATTCTTGGTAAATGAACATCAGAGTTTTGGGGCTCATATCTAGCCTTCATGTTTGCCACCACGTTCATCAGTCCAGCACCAGGCTGGCTCATGTAATTGGATGCATCAATGTATTTACTTGATTTATTTTTAGTACCTCTGCTGTGTGGATTCTTTCTGGGGGTGTTAACATATGATGCAGAGATCTTTAGACTTTTTTCCTCCACTCCCATATATCTATCCACATGCCTGGAACTCACATATCTTTGGCCTCCATTTGCCTCACGTGTTCTGCACCAGCTGGCCAGGTCATTTCCCACTACCCATAAATCTGTATATATTTTAATATCAAGGCATATCTTTATCCACACAAAAAGCATGCCATTATATCAAATGATTTGATATTATATCTTTAATATCAAGCCATATCTTTATCCACAAAGTGACTGCTCTCAGTTCTGCTAATAGAGTCGATTTTCCCTTACCACTGTCTTTCAAGGTCACTCATGAGTGCAGGTATAGTATATCTGTCATTCATTTTTAACTTGAAGCCAGATATTGAAGAGACATTTTTAAATTAATGTGTCTCATACTTCATGATTTTACAATGTCCCTCATACAGATATTGCGTGTCCTGGAAGACCATCAGTAGTACCACCATGGAGGTCATGTGGATTTGGATTGTCTTCCCAAAGACCTTGCTTGTGATATACTTGATTCCTGATGTAACAGTCCCACCATATGATAGAGAGTTGCTATACATGTCTGAATGAATGACTTTATGGAACTAAGAGGAATCTGCTCATGATAGGCAATTCTAGTCACTTGGTGATCTGAGGTTAAATGTTCTGTCTCTACTAGGGCCCCTTCGCAAGCTAAGATTTGTCAACAGGCATACTATTCTCCCCTGCAGAGGCATCACATTCTTCCAGGGAAACAAGAGAAAGAGTTGGGATTCACTCCTTCATTTGTCCAAATGCCATATGTCCAATATTCCCACTGATACCTCCGACATCATAGATGGTAATTTGTATG
Source organism: Neomonachus schauinslandi (assembly GCF_002201575.2). NCBI lineage: Eukaryota > Metazoa > Chordata > Mammalia > Carnivora > Phocidae > Neomonachus > Neomonachus schauinslandi. Next base: position 136,196,552 of record NC_058409.1, on the reverse strand, counting down.
ATCCGGTGGCAAGGCTGCTTGCATTGCAGCCTGCATCTTCTGCAGAGTGCTTTGCTGCTCTGGGATGTACTCAAAGCTGGGGGCTTTTTGAGTCACTTTGCATAACAACTGATTCCTAGCTGCAGATTATGCTGTCTTCTGGAACTTAAAGAGGCCTACCGGACATTGTGCTGCCTTCTTTGTGGTAGGCATTATATGATACAAGATTATTATGATATTATATATTATAAGACACATACAGCACCCCTGGTAGATCCAGTCGAGTATGCACACTTTCCTATGGTTTGTTTAAACAAACCAGTCTGCCATGATAATTTGAGCATTTCAACTTCACTCAGCATGGCCATCATTTTTTCCATGATTCTAAGAATCAACCAGATAGTGAGATTGCACCATTAAGTGGGGACCTTGCCAAGATATCAAATTCTGTTTCTAAAGTGATGCTTATAAGGTATCTGGGTGGCTCTCTGTTAAGCATCCGACTCTTGATTTCAGCTCGTGTAATGATCTCAGAGTTATGAGACTGAGCCCCATACCAGGGTCTGCACTGGTCATGCAGCCTGCTTAAAATTCTCTCTCTCTCCCTCTACCTATTCCCTCCACCCCCTCTCGTGTGCATGCTCTGTCTCTCTGTCTCTCTCTAAAGTAAATAAATAAATAAATAAATAGATAAATAAAATAAAAAAAATAAATGAAATAAAAAAGTGATGCTTCTAATCAATAAACTCATTCCTATCAAATTTTATGTTCAAATTCTGATCCTCTTGATAAGGAAAAAAAAAAATCTTTAAACTTTAGTCCAGCACATTTTTTCCTGGTTCTTGTCCTTACATATTGATTAGGTCATGCAGCTACTATGGATAAACACTCTCTTCCTGGTTGAATTATGGTGTAAATCAATTCTAGGTTTAAAGCTAATGGATAGGAACAGATAGGGAAACCTTTTGTCTGTGGGGAAGAGTATTGTTTTCCAGTATTGGGGATGTTCCAGCACTTTGAAGAAGTAAGCCATTTTAACAGACATAAAGGTTTAGAATGAGGAATCCAAAATTTTGTGGTTCTCTGCCAGAGTTCTCCAACCCATATGTCAGGTTATCTTCTTATGTTTTCCCAGCTTTCACACAAAAGAACTGCCTGGGTTGAATTTTCAATGACTTTTGGACACTGATTATTAGGTCTTCGATTTGGTCTGCTGCTTTCTTTATCCCACTGCAGCCAGGGATGAGAGATTTTGTTTTATGCAACCAACTCACCACTGGTGGTGTGGTCTTCATTGCCAGCAGGATGGTAAAAAATCTAATTCTAAAACCCCTCTCATCACCTTTTTGCTCAGACCATTCCAAATAAGAGCTGTCATAGAATGGGCTCTACAGAAGAAGACATGGAGATTGAGTTTGTTGTACAAGATTTGTATTGGGTACCAATACCTATAGAGGGAGAAGGAGGATGAACATTGTGCAGAACATTGTAAGCCCCATAAAGCATGAGCCAGACTAATGAGAGTCTGGAGTTAGTGTCATTAGTTATAATTCCTCAAGTCAGGCTGAAATGGTCAGGACTTTATACCTCTGTCTTACTCACTTGAGGCTTGGAGGCTAGTCCGAACAAGACCATGATCTAGGGCAAAGTTCTTTATGCAGCTGAAGCAAGCCTTGAAGTCCTGACCTCAAAGGGGGATCTCTGTGGTACATCTTAGTGTTTGCTACATGTTCCCCTCACATATGATTAAGAAGAAATGTCTCAAACAGATGACTCAACCTGCATTTATACGGAAGATCTGCAATGCACGTTATACAAAAAGAAAAAAAGAAATTAATACCATTCCTTATAGAAAGTTGCCCTAGTGACTTTTCTAGTCTGTGTGAGTCACCATTCAAAGAGAAACTGAACAAAATATTAACCAGTCACAAAGGTAAAAGAAAAACACATTTTCTCCAGAGCACAACATGAATAAATAAAAACATACCTTGAATAGAGTGAAAGTGAATATAGTAGCTGAGAAGAAAGGTAATGAATGAATTGTCTTCCATTAGATTTATATTTAACTGGAATTCACTAGTGAAGCCATGACTTTTACAGAACAGTTTCAGCCAGGAAGTTGGGTTACAATACTAATTTACATTCAGCAATTTTTGGAATAGTCTTAATACTGAAGATAAATCTTTCCCTTCCAAAGATTTCAAAACTATATAGCAATATTTATTTGATAACATATCTTAGCAAGTGGCAGTGAATTTAGAGTCACACTAAATGTCAGCTTTAGTTCAGGTAATAAGAACATAGTGAAGATAATAGAAACATCATCCTAATGGGAAGAAAAGCTACATAGTTGTTGCAATTTTAAATGTCTTTTAAAAAATGGAATCTGCTTCTCTTTTCTCTATATATTCAAGCTCATAAATAAGTAGGGCAAATGATAGTGTATAAATATCCCTGAATGTAGAATGTTTCCACCATCTTGGTTTTTCAAAGGGGTAGCCATGATACGGTTGCTTATTTTTCCATTGTATAAAGCCAATTAATTAATGCAGATGATCATCTCAATTACCAGGTGAATCTGGGATGAACTATGTGTGACAAATCTTAATTGAATACTAATTATTGTTCATCTTATGGATTTATCTACTAGGTTACATAGAAGGGTGAGATAGATTTCTTTCTTTGCAATTTCTTAGAGTATTACCTGTGATATGAATCACATTCTGGTTTAATGCTTATTCAATAATAAAGCCAGTTTCTTTCTCTGCTATTTTGGTGGAGAGGTTTTCTAGGTTGTGAGAAGTTTTTCTTTTTAATTATATTTCCCCAGTATTCATTTGCAGCTGGATTTGGTGGTTGTATTTCAGCCATCACTTTACTCTTTTATCAGATTTGCACTTCTGACAATTCTATCAATATCTCATTGATGTATTTGGATGCAAGCTAGACATGCTTCCCTCTCTCTAGATCCCTCTTCTTCTCCTTCTCTCTCATACACACACACACACACACACACACACTGACAATGGCTTACACAGCAAAGGCATTTAATTGTCATATGTAAAGATAAATCTGGAGAAAGGCTTCTCTAGATACCACTTAAGTACTCATCAAAGTTGGAAACTAAGCAGACTTCTTTGTGCATCCATCTGTTGTAACAAGGCTGTCAGTGCTCCAGACATCACTTCTTAACACAAGAGTCTCTAAAATAGGAAGAAAGGAAGCAGTGTCACCAAGAGGCTCTTCCCTTGTGCAGCTCATCACTCTTATAGAGAATGATTTTGTAGTAACTAGATCCTAGTGGAACTCATGGTAGCTTTAATGGCTTACCTCCATATAATCTGTCACAAACTAGATCAACTAATACTGATTGAAATCCAGTAAATTCAGATTATCCCTTGGAGCTGGGAGAGACATTCTGGAATCTGCTGCCATTTTGATATGTGAACATATGGCAGGTCTGGTTCACAAGGAAGAATGATGATGTGCTGAGGATTGTTTGCCACAGCACGTTGGAAAATGGTCTTTCCTGGCATTCCCCAACAATCCCCATTCACACTGAAATATTTTGACTCTTTCTTTCAAATTTTCTTAAGGACTACCAATGTTCTCCCAGTTCTTTTCTCTCATATTTGTATATATTTCATCCATATACTGATGGCTCCTGAAAATCGATCATATGCCTAGATCTTTGTCTTGAGACACAGATCTTTATGTTCCGTTGCTTACTGAACAAGTCCTTCTGTTTTTTTTTTTTTTTTTAAGATTTTATTTATTTATTTGAGAGAGAGAATGAGAGAGAGAGAGCACACGGGAGGGGGGAGAGTCGGAGGGAGAAGCAGACTCCCCGTCGAGCAGGGAGCCCGCTGCAGGACTCGATCCTGGGACTCCAGGATCATGACCTGAGCCGAAGGCAGTCGCCCAACCAACTGAGCCACCCAGGTGCCCTGAACAAGTCCTTCTGTGTTTTAACTACATCATGCATTTCCAATACTCCAAAATAAACCTAAACTCTTCAGCTTAACAATATAGGTAACTGATAATCAGACTTTATTTTTTTTAAGATTTTATTTATTTATTTGAGAGAGAGCAAGAGTGAGAGAGAGCATGAGCGGGATGAAGGGCTGAGGGAGAAGCAGACTCCCCGCTGAGCAGGGAGCCTGATGCAGGGCTTGATCTCAGGACTCCGGGATCATGACCCAAGCCAAAGGCAGAAGCTTAACTGACTGAGCCACCCAGGCACCCCTGATAATCAGACTTTTTCCCACCTCTTCAGTTACTTCTCCTGTAGCTACCTCCCATTTGTCCTGGCCACACACTTTTGTCCGTTCATACTCAATTTCTTATAGTTCTCTAAGCAACCTTGGCAAGCTCTTTCTAATCTCTGAACTTTTAACAGACTCTACTTGGGAGTAAAGTGTTCTTATCAAACTAATCCTGATTGATCTTTCAGCAAGTAAAGTGTGTCTCCTCCCTTTCTCCATCTCCGCAGCTCAGGAAGCCTCCCATGTTTCCTTCTCCCTGGCTGATGTGTGTTCCCTTTGTGCTTTCTTAATATTTTGTTCTTTAAACTTTTTTTAGTTTATATCACAGTGTGCTGCAATTTTTTTATTTGTCTCCTCCATTAGGCAGTAAGATTTGAATGATTTAGTCAAGCCATTAATCTCTTGGAACCCGTTTTAGCCTTAGCATTTAGTAAATTATCTTTTGAATTTAAGAGGGTAGTTCACAAATGTTTGTAATTTCCTTGTCAACGTGATATAAATAATATATGTACATTTTTAAATAAGATGTTGTATAATACCTGTTTTGATTTACATTAATAAATGGTAAGCATAAAATAAATTTGAATTAAAATCATTTAATGGTGTGTTAATTCCTGTAGGATGAGAGAGGTTTAAATAATATCAAATTGGTATTTATGAGGAGGTAGACCTCCTAATCAGTAGCATAGATGCCTTGACAGTAGCAAATGAGGCAGATTATGAAAGTGAGTATGGCTCATCTAAGATAAAGTAAAATGATTCAGCTGTTTGTCACAGAGCAATTGCCAGGCAAGCCATTGGAGTACTTTCCCCAGGCAAGTACTTAATAAAAAATGTACAAATGAGTTGATCCAATTTGTGTTCTACATGCAACTGCAAAGTGTGTAGGCAAATGCTATAAAACATCAACATTAATGAGAAGCCCAAAAAGCTATATTCTCACTAAGAACAGGGGAAATATAAATTCTACTTCTAGCATCATGAAGTAGGAAAAAAGTTTTCTATCCCCATTGAACAAGCATTGTGGAACTTTAAATATAAAGATTTTCTTTACATATACATGTATGTATTTTTACAAATATATATGTAAAGTTTCTTCATTATAAACAAATAAATGTCCAGTAAGGAAACACAAATGTATATTTGTATATGGTTATGAAGCAGGAGAGCAAGGTTCTTGTCTGTATTACAGAGTCCAAGAATGAATCTCATGGACAAAGGAGAATGAGTAGAGTGATAGAAATTAAGTGAAGATACAGAAAAAACTCTCAAGAGTGAGGAGGGTCCCAACAGGGTTGCCACCGAGGACCTTTAGGGTTGGTCTTTTATAGAAAGCTAACCTGGGAACTTAAATCCTTTTAACATCTCTATTGATATCACCATTGAGCAAGGACTAGTGATAACACCTTCAATGGCTTACTTCCTTTTTAGGGTCCGGTTATTCTTTGTCGGTCACAGGTGATTATTAGAAAAAAATACCTCCTACAGGGCCAGGGCAGGGTGGTCCATTTGTTCCCTTATCTCTGGTTTCCCCCACACCTCCGCATTTTTTCGGATTTTTGTGAGCCTGATCACATAGCCCCTTATCTATCTCTCCCTACCTAGCCCCACCTGTCCCTCACTCAGTTTGAGTAAGGACTGGTGATAACATCTTTAATGTCTTACTTCTTTTTAGGGTTTGGTTATTCTTTGGTCACAGGTGACTGTCATAAAAAAAGACCCCACCACTGACAGCTAGGGCAGGGTGGTCTGGTTTGTTCCCTTATCTCTGGTTTCCTTAACACCTCTGCATTTTTGGAATTTCTGTAAACATGACCACGTATCCCCCTAAGACCTCTCCCTAATTATCCCTGCCTGTCCCTTACTCAGTTATAGGTTATCAAAAATCCTAACTGACCCGACTAAAACTCTTCTTGTTTATTGTTTACTATTATAGAAATAAAGCTATATACTGTACAATTCAAGGTCAGTCCTCCTGAAGTAGTAGAAGATTCTTAGTTATAAATGAAAACCTACTGGGCAAATAGTAATATATATATATATACATATATATATATATATATGTATATATATATATATAGCCCAGTTTTTGAGGTCTTCCTTCCAAGATTCACTTCTTTTTAATATGGTGTATTCCAAGGTTTACCAAAGTGTGTTTGAAAGAGACTGGCCATACTGGATTTTAACAGATTTGTATAGGGAAAAAAATGAGGTAGGTGGTCAGATAAAATTGAGAAACTATGAGTTAAACCAATGCTACCTTTTCTCCTTTCCTGTATTTCTCACTGCCTTTGGTATGAAAGTGTTTCTTTGTGATGTGGTTTTGAAATATAAGTGAGGTTCAGTGGGGTGGAGTCCAGAGCCAATGACCGAGAAAGAATTCTTGAGATGTCTCTGGTGCAAAATGGTGGTTTTATTAAAGCACAGGGACAGGACCCATGGGTAGAAAGAGCTGCAGCACCAGGGTTGTGAGGGGTGGCTGACTATATACTTGAGAGTTGGGGGAGGTAAGGGAAAGGGAGCTTTCAAAAGGATTTTCATATGTTAAAGAAGACCCTCAGGATACTGGAGGCCTGGTTATTTCAAGCTAAGGTTGAAATATGAAAAATGTTAAAGGCAAGGCTTTAACATTAAGATAGTTGGGAGATTCCTGAAAGAATGTCACACATATCCCACCCAAAAGTGGGGGGTTGGGGGAGGTTGCAGTGTGTCAGCTTATGCTTTGTCTTCAGCCAGCCTTCTGCTCCCTCATCATTTGTATTACCCAAGAGGGATTGAAGTTTGTAGAACTATTATAATTCTGGTTCTTAACCTTGTTGTGATTCTGGTTCTGAAACCTTGTTTTGGGAAATAATGGTGTGGTAAACTCAGCATGGTTTAAAACAGATGAAGTCCATGACTTACAAAGAACATAGCAGGAGGAAAAATTACTTACGTTTGTCAATTGTTAGTTTTGTCATCTGTAAGAATCTTGCAATGAGACAATGACTTCATGCTCTGTAACCTTAGACTCCAAATGATAATAATGATAATAACAATAATTGAGCAAGGACTCAACTGCCTCCATTTTGACCTCATTCTGTACTTTCTAATTGATTAAATTCCTTCTAGCTTATCTCTTAACTCAGGCAGAAGACCCTGTGGGCAAAGCATCCCATGATGGGAAAGCAAACTACCCCCTCAAGCAATAGGACTGCCTGATGCTTGCAAGAACCCACATGATTGACCCCAAGACAATGACTGACCTGATCTTTACTTCGCATCTGCCTTTACCCACCAACATTTGTCCCTCATTTTCCTTCTATAAACCAGCACTCTGGAGACAATCTTTGAGACATTACTCCACTGTCTTCTTGGTGTTGGCCTTACTGAAATAAATCCCTTTCTTGTTTCTCGAAACATCTTTGGGTTTTGTCAGCTGCCAGTGGCCGAACGTGGTCTGTCTGGGACCCTGGAGCCAGGTACTCTTGTACCTGTGTCCCTGGTACATAATAATGTGTTTCAACATAATATATACTTTGAAAGTCAAAATGAAATAGTAATCCCAGGGCAGTTAGTGGGCTGATCATTATCCCAGCAACTAAATCTGTGTTGTTTAAAATATTACTTTTCCTTCCATCTTTCATTTTTAAACATTTTCCTCTTGATGTGAGTTGTCTTTTCCAAAGTGACTAGATCATTCCAGGCAAAGGAACAATCAAGGCTAACTTTGCTTCAGGCTATTTGCAGTTGATGTCACTTGATTTAAACCACAAAGGCATTTCAAAGAGAAAACATTTTCATCTTCTAATATGTGGCCCAGGAGATAGGAAATGAGGCATCCCCAGGGAAACACCTTTCAGTTATGTCAACTTGACAAGTTGCATCTGCTTTTCAAATGAACAAAGAAAAGGATTTGGAAGTGACAGTCTAAACACCCTGTTTCCTTAAACTTTTTTACCTTCAACACTGTGTAAATGAATCAACCCTGCTCTTCAAAAGGCTATTAAAGGCTATTAGCTCCCTCACTATCACTTTGGCAAGGTGAAAATAAAATGTTTTATGACTTCTGTAGCTAAGACTCATGCTTAGGTTCCCAGTAATGTAATGTAAGAACTATTTTACGAATGGCCTTTCTCCTCATTGCTTCACATCTGCCTTCTGCTCAACATAATCAGCAAGATCAACATGTTTATAGCAAAAAAAAAAAAAAAAGTTAACTAAAAATTATTGCTACTACTTCAAGCAAAAATTCACATATTTACCAAGTCACTTTTCCCTTTGTCTTGACATACAATCCTGTGTACAGGGCAATTATGAAAATACCATACTTTTTCTAAAAAGAACAATTATTTTGAAATTTCTTCAAATACAGTTTTTGGTAATTATCCTTTTCTTATGTAACCTAAAACATTTATTTAATCAATCACTTTTATTTAAAGAAAAATGAATAACTAGCATATGCCTCTGAAACAATCAAGAAAAAGAAAAGGGATTAAAGCAATGGAATGAAACCTGAGATTCACTTTCAAGGAGCCAACATTCTGGTGAGAATGGGCAAATGTAAATACAAGTAAAATAAAATTTATTGAAGGATTAATTTCTGCAGCAGTTAACTAAGGGTTTATATAAGACATATTATTTTTGGTAGGAAAAAAATATATTTTTGCGCGGAAGACAAAAGTGGGTTAGATGTTCTACGTGGGAGGAAGAGAACCTACAAAGTATAAGGTCACAGAGATAAATCATGGCCTTTTTAAGGTGGAAGTAATACCAGATTTAGAGCAGAATAGGAAATAAAGTACCAGAATTCAAAGCCTCCTCCTCTTCTAAATGTATATAAAATTCAATACACACATTTAATTTCTTTATGACAAACTGTTAAGACTTCTGGTCATGAAATAGAGAAAAAAAAATCAGAATCGTTCCATTTACATATTGTGAATCATCTAGAAGAAACTTGAAGGTAGGAAATAAAAACACGAACTTAAATTTTTAATAAAATTAGGAGCCAATAGCATCTTTAGACTGTAAAACACATGTAAAGGCTACCAAAGTAGCAGCAAAACTGCATAGAAGCTCTGTGAGAGGAAGCAGAAAGGACAGGCCACAGATAGTGAGGTCTGCAGGAGATCTGTAGCATTTATTACACACACACACACACACACACACACACATACACACACGCAAGCAAGGAAACAATAAATTTGTAGAGGGCACACTCTGATATGGGCACTGAGACAGCAGCAGAAGCTCTCAAGGGCCAAGAGAGGTTCAGAAACTCAAGGAAGTGAACATAAATGAACATTCTCACAAATAGGAAATACGAGGAGGAGTTAACACGTGACTAGAACAACAGAAACAAGAGGGTTTTGTGTATTGTGACAAGCCGGTAAGGAAAACAACCTTCTCCCCTATATAAACGGAACATATTGTACTTAGCTGTTTCATGGAGAACCTGTCTCAATCAATAATGAATGATAGAAAGGGAACATTTGTAGCATCTATACAGAAATGAGTCAAGAAAAAATTTGGAATAAAATAGCAAAACCATTTCACGGTGGAGAATATTTTCCAGCAACTTTGCTGCCATGGAGCAAGGAAACACTTAATCATTTTTTTTCTCCATAAATTTAAATACAATCTTTATCGTATTAGGAAAAAAAATGATGTCTATGGAAGACAAAACATAGTCTTTTTTACAGAAGTCGGGGGAAATTGTTGAGGAAAACAAGTATTAAAACTATTTTTTTGGAGTGGCTAGGTGGATCAGTTGGTTAAATATCCTACCTTCAGTTTCAGCTCAGGTAATGATCTCAGGGTCCTGAGATCACACCCCGCATCAGGCTCTGCACTCAGCGCAGAGTCTGTTTGTCCCTCTCCCTCTACTCCTCTCCCTACCTTGCTCTCTCTCTTTCTCTCATAAATAAATTTTAAAAATTTAAAAAAAACTGTATTTTTCCCAGCAAATTATTTTATTGATATTGGACATTGACAAACTGATTCTAAAGTTTATATGGAGAGGAGCAACTAGGTGGCTCAGTTGATTAAGTGTCTGACTCTTGATTTCAGCTCAGGTCATGATCTCAGGGTTGTGAGATCAAGCCCCACCTTAGGCTCCATGCTAGGCATGGAACCTGGTTAGTATTCTCTCTCTCCCTCTGCCCCTCCCTTCCTCTTTCTAAAGACAAACAAAAACAAAAACTAACAGAAAAAACATTGTAAACTTTACATGGAAAGACGAAAGACTCAGAATAGCCAACGCAACATTGAAGGAGAAAAACAAAGTTGGAGAGGTGACACTATTTGACTTTTAGACTTATGATAAAGCTACAGTAATCAAGACAGTGTGGTGTTAGCAGAAGAATAAGCATATAGATAAATGGGAAAAAAATGGCCCAGAAATAGACTCATATAAATTTAACCAACTGATACTTGACCAAGGATCAAAGGCAATACAGTGGAAAAAAGATATTCTCTTAAACAAATAGTGCTTGAACAACTGCATATCCACGTGGGAAAAAAAAAAAAAAAGAATCTAGACCTCAACCTTACACCCTTGACAAAAACAACTAAAAATGGATCATACACAAAATATAAAATGCAAATATAAAATTTCCAGAAGATAGCATAAGAGAAAATCTAGGTGACTCTGGAATGGTGATGACTTTTTAGATAAGATACGGAAGCATAGTACATGTAAGAAATAATTGATGAGCTGAACTCTATTAAAATTCAAAACTACTCAGAGAAAGACAATATCAAGAGAATTAGAAAATAAACCACAGGCCAGGAAAACATCTTTGCAAAAGACGTATCTGATGTAATTCAAAATATATGTTATTCAAAATATATGAAAACTCTTAAAACTTAACTTTAAGGAAACAAACAACCCAATTAAAATATAAACACATCTTAACAGACACTGGAAGAAGATAGAGATGGGAAATAAGCATATGAGAAGATGCTCTATAGCATATGTCAGTGCAGATTAAAATAAGAATACCACTACCCACCAATCACAATGGCTGAAATTCAGACCACTGATACCACCAAATGCTAGTGCAGTGGGAAGCAACAGCAACTCTTGTACATTGTTGGTGTGATTGCAAAATGGTACAGTCAATTTGGAAGACAGTTTGATATCTAATTACAAAACTAAAGATACTATACCATATGACCCAGGAATCATGTTCCTCGGTGTTTACCCAAATGAGCTGAAAACTAATGTCCACACCCAAACTTGCACACAGATATTTACAGCAGCTTTCTTAATAAATGCCCAAACTTAGAGGCAACAAAGATGTCCTTCAGTAAATGAACGGATACATAAACTACGGCACATCCAGACAATGGAGTGCTAAGAAGAAATGAGCTATCAAGCCATGGAGGAACAATAAGTGCATAACTAAATAAAGTTATAACAGGGGAAATTGATTCCAATGAGCAGACTTCAGAATTCTGACATAAATAATATAGCTTAAAAATTATTTACTAATTGAGAGGCAAAATAAATGCCTAAAACACTTCATTGTTCCCACAATATTTTTTTGAATAGATGGAAATAATGAAAAATGTAGTATCTTAAAAGACTTTTGTGATAAAGTATAATTATTTGCTACTTAAATTTCATCATTTTAATTTTTACTTGTAAAGTCATTTAAATAAATACTTGAATTTTAATGAAGCCTGGGGAGTAAATTGCTCTTCATCTCCAAGTTATTCTTGCATACCATGTTTGTTAATACACTGAGGTGTCCAATTTGTAACACTAGGGGTTATTGAAACTTTTCTACTTTACTTACCATGAATAATCAACCAGTAACCCAATCCTGATTATAAAAATCTTCCCCATAGTGTGTGTGTGTGTGTGTGTGTGTGTGTTTGTACAGGTGTGTGTCTATCTGTGCATGTATTAATTTTTTTAAATATTGAATAGATTTATAGACTTTTCCCTGTTCTGCCAAGACTGTTGGTTTATTAATTAGGGGCTCCTGGGTGGCTCAGTCGTTAAGCGTCTGCCTTCGGCTCAGGTCATGATTCCAGATCCTGGGATCGAGCCCCACATTGGGCTCCGTGCTCAGCGGGAAGCCTGCTTCTCCCTCTCCCACTCCCCCTGCTTGTGTTCCCTCTCTCGCTGTGTCTCTCTCTGTCAAATAAATAAATAAAATCTTTAAAAAAAATAAAAAAATAAATCAATTAAAAAAAAAAGAGGGGCGCCTGGGTGGCTCAGTTGGTTAAGCGACTGCCTTCGGCTCAGGTCATGATCCTGGAGTCCCGGGATCGGGTCCCGCATCGGGCTCCCTGCTTGGCAGGGAGTCTGCTTCTCCCTCTGACCCTCCTCCCTCTCATGCTCTCTGTCTCTCATTCTCTCTGTCTCAAATAAATAAATAAATAAAAATCTTTAATAAAAAAAAAAAAGACTGTTGGTTCATTAATTAGTACACCATTGTGTATATTCCATTGCAAACATCTCTCTCCTGTGATGCTTATGAGCTTCTTCTGAGAAGGGACTGGATTTTCATCACTGTGGGCTTGGCACTGTAGCAGAGTGAGTGGCAGCAAGAGTTTGTTGAATAAATACGTTGATATAAGATCTGTCTCATCAACATGCAAATGAATGTACTATGAATATTAGAATAATCATCTTGAAACTTCTTGATTGTGACTGCTCTTTCTGTTTTTTTTTTTTTTTTATTATTCAGACTAATTCTTCCTTTTCTAACAATGTCACAGAAATTACTAAGAGTCTAATCTAAAATGCTTATTTCATACCTGTTATCCAAGAGCAGGAGTACATGAAGGTATGCATTTTTTTTAAAGATTTTATTTATTTATTTGAGAGAGAGAGAATGAGAGAGAGCAAGCACATGAGAAGGGAGGAGGGTCAGAGGGAGAAGCAGACTCCCTGCCAAGCAGGGAGCCCGATGCGGGACTGGATCCCGGGACTCCAGGATCATGACCTGAGCCGAAGGCAGTCGCTTAACCAACTGAGCCACCCAGGCGCCCTGAAGGTATGCATTTTTAATTACTCTATAATTACATACATTTCATTATTGAGTTCAAACTGAGAAACATGTTTCTTGCATGGATACAAGTCTTATCATTGCCAAGGTGCTGCCATGTGCGATAATGAAAGCTCTTTATATCAAGGGCTAGTCTTCATTTACAGTCAAAGATGCTAATGGGGCAAAATATTTATTCAAATATTTTTCTTCTTTTCTATTACATTCATGGATTTGTCGAGACAGAAGTGAGAAACAAGTTAAAAACAGCCTGCAACAGAGATACAGAAAGCTCAGGGAGGGAGGGACACATGAACGTAGTGTGGCAGGGCAAACAGAACACCTCACCTTCACTCTCTGCTTTAACAATTAGGGATTTAGGGAAACGCAAATAAAAACAACCATTTTGGGTATGGGTGCCTGCCATTGCTGTGTGTTCGATGAACCTCAGAGACAAACCTCATTCAGATAAACTGATTTACACTAACTGCACCTAAATTACAAAAAGTTTCCAGTTCCATCCTCCTCCAAATATAAAACTATAGACCCTAAAGTACACTTTGTGTACCTAGTATACTTCATTTGAAAGTACATGCAATTCTGAAAAGGCAAGGAATGGGCTTCAACTTTTGCTCTTGGATCCAAGCTATTTTAGCATATCTTTTAAAATTTCAGTAAGCCCAGGATGCCTGGGTTGCTGTCAGTTATGCGGCCGCCTTCAGCTCAGGTCATGATCCCAGGGTCCTGAGATGGAGCTCCACACTGGGCTCCCTGCTCAGAAGAGAGCCTGCTTCTCCCTCTCTCTCTCATTGCTCCCCCTGCTTGTGTTCTCTTTCCCTCTCTGTCAAATAAATAAAATCTTAAATAAAATAAAATAAAATAAATAAAATTCCAGTAAGTCATATTAAATGATTTGGCAATTTCAATAACAAAAATAGTATACATTTTTTTTTAACTTAGATATTATGGCACAGTCCTTTCTGACTGCTCCTTCTTTAATTATTTTAATACAAGTCTATTAAAAATAATGAAAATCATTATGATAAACATTTAAACACATTCTTTAAAAATTATTTACCATGTATCTGGTGCTGTGTTCAGCAATTTATGAAAATCATCTAATTAAATCCTTACAAACTCTATGAAGTAGTTATTATTGTCATTCTTTTTTAAAGATAAGGACATAAATATCTGTTTTATTACCCTTCACTGTCACTCAAACCAATCACAATCAAGTTGTCACCTTAACACTACCATAAAAGAAAAACATAGTTGCCAATGTCACAAATAACCCCCACTTGGAAAAACCAATGGGAATTTTTAATTCGCTTCCTACTTGATTTCCTTGCAGCACTGATCACAGACTCCTTCTAGAAACTGTTCTTTATTTCAGGAATAAGACACCCTCTGTTCTCTCTCATCTCTTACTTGCAGTCCTTCTTACTTTATTTGTGAATTCATCATCATATATCCAATCACTTAACTTTGAGATGCTTCTACTTTAGTTTGGAATCACTTTTCTTCTTTATCCATGTTCATCCCACAATTACTAAATCTTGTCCCATGGCTTTAAGTATCATGGAAATGTGGAGGACCCTAAAAGAGCACCAGTCCAGACCACTATTTGAAATCCCAGGCTCATATATTTAACTAACTATTCAGCAATTGTACTTGAACGTCCAATAGGCAATCTCAAATTAACGTGCCCTAATTTGCACTGCTGACCTTTCCATACTTCAATCGCCCCTTTAAAATCTATTTTTATTGCAGTCCTCCATATTTTATAAAAGCAGTCACATAAGAATATGTACAAAGAACCTCTGTCATTCTATTGGTATGGGCCAAAAGACTTGAATTTTCCTCAGATCCTGTTTCTCCCAAACCAAACCACGTGTTGAATGCAACAGGAAACCCAATTAGCACTATCTTCAAAATGTATCCACAGTATGACTAGTTCTTGTGTCCCTCACTATTTCTCACCTGTCAACATCATCCCTATCAGTTTCTCTGCCTCTGATTTTGCCATCTCCAATGTTCAATCCAGGGGCCACTGTCATCCTTTTCAAACATCTTCTCACTCAGAAAACAGATGCACCATTATTTGTGGAAATATTGCACAGTCTTTATACGTAAAGGTTTGTATTTTATTTTATTTTACATATCCATGTATTTTATTCATTTCAACATTTCTTCCCTTCAAATATCTATTACTAGTCGGTACAAACCTCAGATCACTACAGAATGTGCAGCAATCAGAAGCTAATTATTACAATAAATAACATTTTGAAATAAGGAAAGACTTCTGGTGAATTCTGCCCCTTTCAGAAAACTCACCTAGAATCTTATTCTCACAGTACTGGAACCCCCTTAGTTTCTCTTCAGGCAGTCACCCTCCTCCCAATCTTCTCCCCACAAAAAATTCCCCTCAGGGTATGCTTCCCCCACTCCCCCCAGGGTATGTTCAGATAAAGGAATAAGTAGTTGAATGTACAAAGCCTTGAAATTTTACTTTCCCCTTTTTATTATTTAACATCAGTAAGCAAAACAATGATACTTTAATAATCTTGTATTTCATAAGTTACTTGGGAAAAAAAGGAATACTTTTGCAGCACTCCTGCTAAATTACCAGGAAGTTTTTCCATACTAATCTTTAAAACTCATACACATATACTAAGAAAACCTAATCTTTTTAAAAAGATTTATTTATTATTTGAGGGAGAAAGAGAGAATGAGTGGGAAGGGCGGGGCGAAAGGCAAAGGGAGAGTGAAAATCTCAAGCAGACTCCTTGCTGAGCACAGAGCCCACGCGAGGCTTGATCTCATGACTTTGAGATCATGACCTGAGCAGAATCCAAAAGTCAGACGCTCATTCAACTGAGCCATCCAGGTGCCCCTAAAGTTTAATTATTAGTCAATAATTAGATCCAGTTTTCTGATTCTGCAAACAATGATCTTAACCATTATGCAATCATCCTAAAAACCTGTCATTTTTTTTAAAGATTTTATTTATTTATTTGACAGAGAGAGACACAGCGAGAGAGGGAACACAAGCAGGGGGAGTGGGAGAGGGAGAAGCAGGCTTCCCGCTGAGCAGGGGGCTCCATGCGGGGCTCCATCCCAGGACCCCTTCTGAGCTGAAGGCAGACGCTTAATGACTGAGCCTCCCAGGTGCCCCAAAAGCTGTCATTTTCAATGACAAATTTGTGTCCTGGGGCAATTTATGAAATGACTCTGTCCCTTGATTTCCCCATCTGTCATATGTGCATGCCCACTGTAGATACACTATTGCACGGGGAGTAGATGAGTTAAAAGATAGAATGTCTTGGTATTTCTAGATGGAGAATGTGAAAGGAAAGTTAAATGTTAAGGAGAAAAAGAGAAGGGAAAAGGTCCATTAAACATCACATGTTTTTAAATTTTAACTTATACATGCATGTATTTATATTTATATTAAGTGTTTTTAGTTAGAAATGTTAGAAAGGGTAGATTGTTTTTCTTAATCAAATAATTACAATACATTTTAATTTGTGAGGAGGGATGGCCTTATTTAGGAATACTGTCAGGAAACTTGTTTTTGGTCAGTAAGAAGGGAAATTGACAATAAAAAAGAAAGAAACACAGAAAGAAAGAAAAGGCAAGAGTAATCACTTAACTCTAACAAGTAGTTTTAAAAATATTTCATTTAATTATCAGCATTTACATATCTATTTTGAACAGGTACATCTCTGATTAACATTATACAAAGAAAAAGCTTGGTAATTAACAAAAATACTCTATTAACAATTTTTTTTCTTTTTCCTTTTTTTCAGGTCAGGCTTTTGCAAGCACTGGCAGATTAGTGTTCATTCAAGATTTAATGCCACTGTCAATCTAGATTCTTTAGCTAGAAAAGGCAAATCTGATTTACATTAACCTGAACACCTTAATAACTAATTAAAATCTCAGCCTCTGGCCAAGTTCTGAGACATTTATTTTATTTAACTCAGCAACAAAATATTGTTAGTCACTTTCTTCTGAGAAAGGTGGCTCTAATTTATTGGAACTATTAGGACATTTTATATTCTGCAACCTAATCAGCCTTAACAAAAGATTTTGTACTTGGCATGGCTCAAAGATTTTGCTCAATGACTTACTGAGAAATATGACCTTCCACTGCATTTCTGCCCTAATTTACTGCAGTGATATTGTACTTGCACATATTTATTCAGTTCATATGTTTCAGATTGAAAGATGTAAAATAAAGAACGTGTATGTATTATAACACGAATTTGCTCACATAGATTATATAACTAAGCTGATTATAGGTTAGCATTATTTCTAATTTGAAATGGATTAAAAGATATGTGAAGTCACTTCCTCCTACTATTTATTATTCTTATTAGACATATGAATTGAGCCTGTGACTGAGAACATGAAGGCTTTATAAAGGACAAAGGTCAGGTGTGGAATAATTTTCTTATATTTCAACTTATAAGACTCAAGAGAAAGACTGAAATTCTGTTAACCAAGTTGATTGGATTTCTACTAGCTTTGGGAGATAAATAGTACCTGCGATAATATTAAAGTACTTACTGATCACTCGTTCTGTTTAACTGATATGCCTTACACTTCTCCACAGTATTTGCAAAATTAATAGAACCTACTTTAAAATTAGTGAATATCCTTAAAATACACAATAAATTGGTGTCCTCCTACCTTAGTTCATCTATTTTTTCAAAACAACTATTTGTAAGTTATTAAGATCAAGAGAAGAGATAATTTACAAAAGGAAGTAGAGATATCCAGATCCAGTGCTGCTGAGAAGCCAAGACAAGTTTAGACTTATTTTGTACATAATGCTCTTAGAAATCACGGTTTGATATCGTGTCATTTCAGCAGAACGAAGTGGTCAAAACCAGCTGGACACAATAGGGGCAGTCGGTTGACAAATTTGTTGGTTCATTTTTTCAATTTATAAGCTAGGTGGTTCCCATAAGTTCCTTATTCATATATTCACGTTATTCTATTTTTCAGACAATTTTCTTGGAATGGCATTTACAGTGGTGAGCAAAGGTAGATACAGGAAGCATAACATCTCAAGGATGGAAGAGTGCCATCAACACAGAATTTTCTCAGACAATTTCAAACTATAATTGTGTTGACAGCTAGATACAGGGATGAGAGAACTTATAACAGGGTTGTTGTGTTGCCATATTTACTAAAGTTTCCTTTAAAGAAGTGTATATTTTAAGAGAGATTTTAGGAATCACATGTGAGGATATCTGGCTAAAGGTAAATATTTGGGAAAAGTGAAAATAATTGTCAAGGATGAGGCCTAGGTTGTTGGTTTCAAAAGCAAGATAGATGTTAGCATGGCTCAATGAAAAAGATAGTATTAGAAATTGACCACATTTGTAGAAGACAAATGAGTTTAGATTTGATTAAGCATTGTATGAAATATTTTGGTATAAATAAGAACAAGATGAACTGCAGATACGCGGCTCTGATGTTTGGTGGGTTTCTGGCTTTAGGAATCATATTGGAGATTCATTTGCATGTAAGTGGTAATTGAATCTTTGAGTATAGAGGAGTTCCTGTGGGAGAGAAAATAACTGAGAAGACAGAAGGGCCTAGGGCCAGTACTGAAAAACTTCAATGAGGAAAGAGAAAAAGTTTGGGAGATAATAGGAAAAACAAAAACAGAAATTGTTTGAAATACAAAGATCCAGGGGAGAAAAGTTTAAAGAGGTGTAGTTATCAATGATAAATGCTGGTGAGAGGCCAGTATAATAAGAGTTGATGTTCATTGTCATTGATGATGATGTATGACATGGTTTTGAGGGAATGACCTTAGAGAGAGTCTTTTCAGCAGAGTGAAGTCAAAGCCAATTGCGACTGTAGCAAATGAGAAGTGAGAAAATGAACACAGTGGGTTTAAAAAAACCTTTCAAAAAGTTTGATGATGAGAAATATAACCAAGTAATATATGGAACAGTATCCTGGAAAGGAAAATAGGGCCCTAGAAATTGCTTTATTTTTAATGGGTGAAACTATTTTTTAAATTTGATGCAAATTATTATTTGAATAGAAAAGAGTTAAATTTACACAAAGAAGAAAAGATATATTTGATAATGTAAATTTGAGAATGATTTGGACTTCGATGTATATTTGAAATAATCTGTATTTAATGCATACGAGAGATAGGTGCTCTGTTGTAACAAAGATAAGGGTAGTTTAAAAATGTTTGGCTTTAAGTTTAGTATTTGAAATATGTAGCCATTAAAATATTAAATTACTGAATTTTTCTGACATATCTCGTGAGAGTGAATATGTGTTTCATAGTGGCAGTAGAAAGGGGGGATTCTAATAATATTTGAGGAAAGTGGAGAAGAATTAATATTGTCATTGTAGGGAATGGAATAGAGAATAGATCAAAGAAACACTTTGGGATTCTTAGGTCGTTCTCTGAATGATCTTTTTGAGATTTATGATTAATCATGGCAATCAGTGCAACATATAATATAATACCATGCAGTCAGAAGCACTAAGAAGTAATTAAGTAGTATAAAGGATATGGAGAGTAATGAAAGACAAAGATGAGACATTTTTTTAGAATCATAGTTGTTTAGAACTTAGAACTTATTTCCTAATATAAAAGTTTGATATATAAAAATACATATCTACATCTAAATTGAGTTTTAATCAACACAAACTGTAATAGCATTTATTGTTGAGTCAAATTGTACAACTATATTTCCTTTTAATCAAAAAATGTTCCTTTAGTTTTTTTTTTTTTTTTTTTTTAGGATTTAATTTATTTGAGAGAGAGAGAATGAGAGAGAAAGAACACATGAGAGGGGATAGGGTCAGAGGGCGAAGCAGACTCCCCGCCAAGCAGGGAGCCCGATGCGGGACTCGATCCAGGGACTCCAGGATCATGACCTGAGCCGAAGGCAGTCGCTTAACCAACTGAGCCACCCAGGCGCCCCCTTTTAGTTTTTTTTTTTAGAGTTGATATTTGCTCTGTATTTCTAATTGCTTTGGTATATTCAAACATATAATTAGTTTTTCCATTCTCCCACTACATCTGTACAGCTCCCCTTAATTCTGTCTTCTAAATGGCCAAACATAATTTTTATCTGTTTCATTGAGGCAACCTTCTCCCAGCCTTCCTTCACCTTAATCTAATCATAACTCTACTTGCAGTGACTTTTGATAAATTAACAATCTACTGCCCTTCTCTTTTGTTGGATCCCTACTTTGTGGATCCCATGCCTTTTTTTTCTTTTGTTTGTTTGTTTGTTTGTTTTGCTTACTCCCTTATTTTGTTGAAGTACGCATTATAATTATGTATCATGTTACATATTAACTATGTATCATGAGTAACTTCATCAGAAAAGATGTACATAAGAAAAATAATTTAGATCTGCTGTCCTGAAGCTATTAAAACAATCAACTGAATATTCAGTTGATTCAAGAGCTTTGTTGATGGTGCTTCCTCAACAGAGGAAACGTGTGTATGGGTTAACCATGTAATGTAGTTCTATTCCTAGACCCTCTGATGTATTGATCTATTTATTACTCTTTACTTAAATTTCATACTATCTTTGTAATGTCTTAAAACATATACCGCATGCTTTCCATATGTGTACTTCCTTTAAAAGATTGTTATGCTGGTACTGTTCTGTATTCCACATACATCTTAGAATCAGCTTGTCAATTTATAAAGAAAAAGCCTTCCAGGATTATGACTGAAATTGTACTAAGTCTATAGGCCAACTTGGGGACCTTCAAGAAAAAAATAAATATTCCCAGGCTAAAACTTAAGGAATGCTCAACATTTGCTGAGTTGAATTTCAGAATTTCCATGGAAACTCTATAAAAATATCTTCTATTTCCACTTTCTGAACTAGAATTCCTATAGCAGTGAGGTATACATTTCCTATCATTGTAGGCTGGGTCTGAATAGGGCAGATAATTTGTCTTTTTAATCTCATAGATCTAAAATTGGAGAAGAATGTATTCAAGGAAGTTAGCCAGAGAGTCCTCATCCAAACTGACCCCCAATAATTCATGTCTCTCCCATCTGCAAAATATACTCATTTCCTCCCAAGGTCCCCCCAACTCCTGTCCAGTCACAGAATTAGTTCAAAGTCTCAGTTTTTTTCAGTCTCTTTGATTATACCAAAGGAGTTACATTTTAAAATTAAAGTTTACTTCCTCATAAAAACATTACTGAATCAAAAGCTATAATTCTTGTAATGTGTAGTGTAATGTGTAACTCAAGTAATGTGTAGATTACATAACCACAAGAAGAGCTTGGTTTTACCTTATTTAAGTCAATCTCTTGGGCAGTCCATGACATTGATGTCCCCCCATCCCCAGTTTGAAGATGAATATTGAAAATCTTGTTGATTATACTTTCCCATTTAAAATGAATATTTTCTATGAATTTTTTTGCTATTTTGTGATACTTACCTATGTTTTGGCCAATTTCTATGAAGATTATGCTTTCTGTCTCTATTAAGTCATTCAAATATTTTCATGGCATTTTTCTTACTAATGTGAATAGAGCTTAGGAACAGAAATATGTAGCTTAAATAAATGTCATTAAAACTATTTTTTATGTATATACTATGAAACTAGAACAAAGAGCCTCATAATAGTAATTGTTATTCCCAGATAGTCAAAGTTAAGGTCTTTGTCTGTTCATCTTTAATTTCAAATAAAACTGAAAATTTTTAAATACTTACTGCAATGAAATAATAATTAAAACTATGAATTAATGAATAAATGAAAAAGAATAATCTTTAAGAGAAACATAATATAGTTTCATAGTACATTTATGAAATTAGACAGCAAACATATTAATGAATAATATAAAGATATATTCATCTATTAGGTTAACTTTGATTTTTATTTAAAAAATTAAACTTACTGGTTCTTAAAATAAAAATGCAAATTAAAATATGCCTTTGAGATTGAGTTTTTCTTTACAAAATTAAATTTATATTGAGAAATTGACCTTGTCTATATTAAGTTTTCAAATAGTCATTCTGAAGAAACTGAAAATGAGGAATTCATTTGACTATTAATTTGCCTAAGGATAAATTCTTGATTTTCCTTTATTATTAAAAAAAATCTATTGTGTATTTATCTTTAGAGTTCCAAAAACAATTTCAAAATTAAGTTTATGTTTCTCTGCTCCAGGCTTGTAAAAAGCAATGAAAACTCTGGCTGTTTTATAAGGAAAAGATTTAAGAGTTAGGAAGCTGCAGGCCACTTAAAATGCATCATTTAAATATTTTGAAGACTCTCAGTTAACATAGCTCTAATACTACATGAATTTCTCTTAGAACTTAACAGTTGTTGGAATAGATGAGTAGTAAAAAATCAACACAAGGGAAATAACTTTAATGGAAAAAAGGAACCTTCCTCCCTAAGGTTTTGAGAAACTTATATAATTCATTCCCTAGGCTTTCTTAGGGCAAATTCCCTCCAAAATGAAAGGAAATTCCAGGTCTTTCTTTTACTACTACAAAACCACAATTTAAAAAATCTGAACCTGAAAGTGAACTTAATACAGTGAATGCTCCACTTTAATACACAAAGCCATGTACGGGATTACTTTGATGTACCTATTGTTTCTTATGTGGTGCATTTTTCTGCATCTATGTCCGATAACTCAGTCATATCAAACACATTTTGTTCTCAGTATATTCCCTATTAGTTCTCCCTACTCTGCCTTTGAAAATGAAGAGTTATCTTCTTTCCACTTTTTCCCAGTAAAATTCCAAAATTTTAATATGCATTACATGGATAAAAGTGAGTCCTTGAATAAGCATGGAATACCCCATGGGTTTCTTAAAATCGTGTATATGAAGTTTGACATATATGCATAGAAGTGCTTCTCTCAAGAAAGTTTCCTCAAGCTTCTTTAAGTTGCTAAGCAGGTCCAAATACACAAAATCATTATCACTAACTTTTATTTGTTTATTCAGTTCCAATTTCTGTACAATGTACATTAAATACTTTTTGGATTAATACAAATATGGAATCTTCACCATATTATCCCCAGATCTAGTATATCACATGATATATGGAAATCATTAGTATTTGTTGAATGTTTGAACAAACAAAAAACTCATGAAATAATTTTACGGATTTAAAGGCTGAAGGTCACTTAGCCAGTATGTGTACATTGAGAGATGCACCTCTGGTCTGTCAGATAGCATCTCCAAGTGGGATATTTAATGTTCCCAACTAGCAAAAGGCATACTTGGGACTACATAACATGATATATTGCAATGTGCAGTGATGCGTTGGCAGGTCACCTCTGCAAAGATATAAATACTCCTACCAGGACTGATTGGCAGCTACTGAAGTGATTTTGATACAGATTTCAGATTTCAGAAAAAAGTGAACATGATTGGTTCACTTCTTCTGGTAGTGGCTGGCTCTGCATGTCGGTCTGGGCTTCTTAATTACCACCAATAGACTGGTATATCTTTATTCTGCAACGGATTAGTACTTTATTTAGCCCAAAGTAGGTATGTCTTGAGTGAAAGTATGAAGCAGGTAAATTTTTATATGTTTCTCAGATTTCAAGCAAGAACAAATAGGATGGCATGTGAGAACACTTCACCTTTAAATAGGAGGATTTTGTGTGTGCGTGTGTGTTTGGGGGGGTAAGGCTTAAGTCTAAAGATGCCCCAAGATTATTGACTTCTGGCTATTCAATCAAACACAACTCTACATACTGCTGTGAAGGGACTTTGAAGATGAAAAGATGGAATTAACATTCCTAATTAGATGACATTAAAAAGGGGGAGATTATCTGGGACTACCCAAATGAGCCCAAAGACAAGAGGAGGGCCTGTAAAGGCAGCAAGGGAAAACAGAGGAGTCAGTCTGAAAGAGAAAGCATGAGATGGAACTGACCAGCCACGGATGCTCTTGAATGTGAAACAGCCAAGGGATGCAGGTGGCATCTAGAAGTCAAGAATGGTTCCTTTCCAAAGGCCAAGAAAGAAATGGGGGCCTCAGTCCGACAACCCCATGGAATGGCATTTCTACTGACCACCTCAACGAGACTAGAACTGGATTATCCCCCAGAGATCCCAAATAAGTGCCCAGGATCAACAGACACCAGACTTCTGACCCACAAAACTGTGGGACAATAAATAGGTGTTGTTTTAAGCTGCTAAATGTATGGTGATTAGTTGCGGCAATAATAGAAAACTAAAACAATGAGTATGGAGAGAAAAGTTTCGGTGCAATAACTTGGAAAGTGATTTGGAGAAATGAGAAAGAGACTGCCCATCCCTGAGGCTTGCTAAGGCTGCCAGTACAAGACTTCAGCAGCAGGGGGAGCAGCGGCACATAAAACCATACTTCCTTTTCTCCTATGAGGGAGCAGTCGTGAGTCATTTACGTATAAAGGCGGAGATAAACGTTCTGGCTCTTAAAACAAATCTTTTGCTTTTGCCAGCCTAGCGGGTTGCATCTCTTCACCAACTCATTTTATTTTTTTAGAAAAAAATATTTAAACTCTGATTTCAGTCTTCATTTGCAAATTAAACTTACCTTTCAACCCGGCTTGTTTAAGGAATGGCTGTAAAGTTTTATGTTGAGTCCACTGTTCATAGATTGCAAATAAGTAAAGGAAAACGACAAATAAAGCAATGTGAACCATCCAGAAACTTGGAGACAATTATCTTAAAATGCCGGATGGGGGAGGAGTATTTATCTTCATCTGATGTTTTAAAATGTTATGTTTAATTCAATTTGAAATTATTAATATGGGTGTTGTGTTTCGATGCAGATAAATTTAGGTAAGAATTGTTTATGGAAAGAAACATACACATTTGAAACCTTTAAAAGACAAGACTTTGTATCCCTTATTTATTTATTGCCTACTTGGCACCGGCAATTACTTTGTGGTGAACAAAACTTTTATATTCCAATTAGGATGGTTAAAATGGAAATATAACCAGGGAAGATTGCACACTAGAGTATAAACCAATTATTTTTTCAAAAAGCAAATTCATGAAGTGGATTGGAGACAGACTATCATAGAACCAGAATATCAGGTACTTGTATTATGTAATATTCTAGCACCTTGGAACATTTATACATAAATATATTTTGACTAATAGATAAACAAGTTGTTACTTGGATTTCTACACAAGCCGGCTACTGAAGAAATTTAAAGAGAAGTATTAGATTTAGTTCCTATTCTCAATAATGTTACAATTTAATTAAAGAGGGATGACTAATGCACAGGAGATAATTAGCAAATAATGAAAAACAGTATGAATTTATGTGACCCAACTTTTAGTTCTAGTATGCAGCTCTACTTTTTCTTTATCTTATGCACTCATATAAACCCTCTGCAAACAAAACAAAACAAAAAACAGCAAGTGACCAAAAAAGTCTGCACATGTAATTTCAGATCTTCCTGAATTTACGATGGGATTATATCCCAATAAACACATTGTGAGTTGAAAATATAGTAGATTGAAAATTTAATACACCTAATCTACTCACTGTTATTGCTCAGCCTAGCCTAATTTATATGTGCTCAGAACACTTCCATTAGATTACAGTTAGGCAAAATCATCTAACAGCTTATTTTATAATAAAGTGTTGCCCATCTCGTAATTTATTGAGTACAGTACTGAAAGTGAAAACCAGAATGGTTGAATAGTTGTCAGTGTATTGGTCGCTGACCCTTGTGATTGTGTGGCTCACTGGGAGCTGCCCCTGCTGCCCCTTACCCAGCACCATGAAAAAGCATTGGAACACATATCGGGAGGCTAGTATGTATTGGGGAAAGGTCAAAATTGAAAATTCAAAGTATGGTTTCTACCAAATGAGTAGTACTCTTGCTCCATTGTAAACTTGAAAAATCATAAGTCAAATCACCTTAAGTCGGACACCCTCTATTTTATGATATTTAGTAAAATGGGTCCTTATAGTCGCTTCTTTCTACTGTTTTCAAGACTCTGAGTCTCTTCCATTAGAACTGGAATCACAGTAATTAATATTTTCTCTGTACCATCTTGTTCCGGTTGTTAATATGGATCTTCAAGCTTCTGTTTATATAACATTTTATTCTCCCTGAGAAAAGAAAGGTTTCATCACTGAAAAGAAACCATGTAATCATTAAGTTCTCAAATAAAAGCTGTTCAACTTTGTTCCTGTATTTTCAACCAATTAATCAGTTCCCACTCAAAGAGAGAAGCCTTCATTATTCACATACTATTAGAACAAGTAAAATTATAATGTGACTCTGAAAAGAAACCCACGCTTATCTTTCAGATTAGAAAAAATGTACAGCAGGCTTGGATGCTTATTATGATGAATCAAAGCTCCAGGAAATAGTTTTCTTTTTAATTTTTGCTCCATGAAAGGATGAATGGCTGGTAGGTAATGTGACATTCATTTTGAAATAACAGGGATAAAATATAACAATATTTAAGTTAGTGTTTTAAGTAATAAAGAAATTTAATAACTGCCATCCTCACTTCATGGTTTTTTCTCCTATCCAGCTACTTCTTTTATTTATTTATTTATTTATTTATTTATTTATTTTTAATTTTTTTTTCTTTTTTTTTTTTAAGATTTTTTTTGACAGAGAGAGCACAGGCAGAAGGAGAGAGAGGGAGAAGCAGGCTCCCTGCCGAGCAAGGAGTCTGCTGTGGGACTCGATCCCAGGACCCTGGGATCATGACCCGGGCCGAAGGCAGCCGCTTAACCGACTGAGCCACCCAGGCATCCCCCAGCTACTTCTTTTTGATTGACTCAAGGACTAGGTCTATCAAAGACGAGCAGCAGTTATATTCCTGTTTTGGTCTGATTACATTTTAATTACCCCTGGAATTCCCGTTTACCATGAAGTCTGTGGATTATAATTTGGCATGTCATTGAGTGTTCTCTCTAGGGAGAAAACATGCTGACCCCAGGAAGTGTATATTCTGTCCTGCTGGTGGTTGAATTTCTTATCACAACTCCCCTAATTAACTTTCTGGCACACAAGTCATCTGTCTTGAACTGAGTTTATGCAAGATATTATGATTGACTTTATTCAATCTTGGGAATTGGAACATGTATGTTTTGATTCCATAAATGTAAGAAATATTTAAATGTAATTAAGGATTTAATTCCATTCCTGGCAAATAGAAAAATGACTCTTTTCTGAGGGCACCCCATTTCCTTGAACTCACATTTTTTATTTTTTTTTAATTTTAAGATTTTATTTAATTATTTGAGAGAGAGAGAGAGACAAAGACTGAGAGAGAGAGAGAGCATGAGGTGAGGGGTGCAGGAAGGGCAGAGGGAGAGGGAGAAGCAGGCTCCCTGCTGAGCAGAGAGCCCAAACGATCCCAGGACCCTGGGATCATGACCTGAGCCTGAGCTGAAGGCAGACGCTTAACCGTCTGAGCCACCCAGGCATCCCTTGAAGTCACATTTTAAAACAAAATGTGAACTTTTGTTTTATTCTCTGCATCTCTGACACCCCCAGTCACTGTTTTAAGAAAATCACCACCATTTTCCCTTGATCCTTAAGGTAGAAATAATGGTTAACTTGGTTTATATCTTTTATTTAGACTGTACCCAATTTATTACTTTTGTCAGTTATAACTCCATAATTCAGCATTTATGTGTCCATCTATGTTCATCTATATTGCCATGTGTTAATTCAGGCAATAAGCATCTTTTCACTGAAGACTGTAATGTCTGTTTTTTGCATATACCCACATGCATTCCTTATTCAGTTAAAAAAATGTTCTTTTAAAAGTGTAAAACTTCAAACTGGACTCTCCTGGTTAAGTATTTTTCAGTGGGGGCGCCTGGGTGGCTCAGTTGGTTAAGCGACTGCCTTCGGCTCAGGTCATGATCCTGGAGTCCCTGGATCGAGTCCCGCATCGGGCTCCTGCTCGGCAGGGAGCCTGCTTCTGCCTCTGACCCTCCCCCCCTCTCATGTGCTCTCTCTCTCTCTCATTCTGTCTGTCTCAAATAAATAAATAAAATCTTTAAAAAAAAAAAAAAAAAAAAAAAAAAAAAAAAAGTATTTTTCAGTGGTTCTCAATTGGAGTTAGAATAAAACCCATCCTGCTGAGTGTTGTCCCCTACAAGAATGCTTGCCTAACTTCAGCTTTCCAAATATAGCTCCTTCTTGCTTAATTTGCATCAGTGCCACCAGACATTTCATTTTTTAGATTGTCAAATGTTTTCATATCTCAGGGCCAGTCCATCTGTCTGGAAGACATTTTTCCTATAATATTTATCTCTTTAGTTCAAATGAATAAAATATGATCTGTGCTTTCGGATTGCTTACAACTATTAAACATCAGATATACTCAAGAATGGAATGAAATTAAAGTTAGAAGCATGCAAAGCTTGTTCTAGAAATGCAGGGTTGCATATGCTATGCAGGCTGGGGAAGATATCTTCAATGGTCGCAATTACACTAGTATAAACAATGGTTGCATTTTGAGAATTATTAATTGTATGTTAAACTCTGGGCTAAAGATTAGATCCTTTTTCTCCAAAACATACCTCTGAGTAGTCAGTGCCAGTCCAGATGGAGCTGGTTGAAACCTAGATGAAAATGTGTTAGGTAATAATAAAATTAGGAAGAGCTCCGCTTTCTCCTACTTCAGGCAATCAGAAAGTGTGGAGAGACAAAGATATGAGCCAAGCAGAACTCTGTAGAGGAAATTTTGAAATCAACACAATATTCCAGTGGACCTGAGATGAAAATTGATGTTATTGTAACAAAGAGCAATCCAGAGAGAGTTGACTGTGTTGGAAATGTTCAAGGTATTTGAAAATGACCGCAATAGCTTGCTAGTGTTCTTGGCTTTTCAAATGAAACAGCAAGTGTTATGTTTTTGGACAACTAGAGTGGTAGAAGGCAGAAGCGAGGTGTTAGTTATGCAACAGTGAACAAGAAAAAAATGGCTTTGATTTGCATTTCCCTGATGATTAATGTATCAAATATTTGATTTTTTTTTTTTTTTTTGCTAGTATTCTAACTGCTGTGTTGCTAGGGGTTTTTCAGTATTATTAATCTTTTCAAAGAATCAGCTCTTGATTTTGTCAATTTTCTCTGTTGATTTCCTGTTTTCAATTTCATTGATATCTGCTCTAATTCTTCTTATTTTTTATACCATTTAGTTTGGTTTTAATTTTCTCTTCTTCCTCCTCCCTTTTTTCTCCTTCTTCATTTTCTTCTTCTTCTCCTTCTCCTCCTCATCCTCTTCTTCTTCTTTGTTGTCCTTGTCATCACCTTCCTCGTCCTCTTCCTTCTTTGTTTCCTAAGGTAGAAACATAGATTATTGAATTTAGATACTTCTTCTCCAATACATGTTTTCAATGCTATAAACTTCCCTCTAGGCCTACTTTCGTTGCAGCCTACAAATTTTGATGTTGTGTTCTCCTTTTCATTTAATTAAAACTATTTTTAAATTTTCTCTTGAGATTTCTTCTTCAAACCATGTGTTATTTAGAAGTCTGATTTTAAATCCCCGTGTATTTTCGGGCTTTCCAGTTATATCTCTGTTTTCAATTTCTAGTTTAATTCCACTATGGTCTGAGAACAAATATTGAGTGATTTCTATTTTTTTCAGATTTCTTAAGCTTTGTTTTATGGCCCAGAATGCGTTCTATCTTGGTGAATGTTCCATGTGGGTTTTAGGAAACTGTGTATTTTGGTGTTGTTGGATGAAATCCTCTATAGATGTCAGTTATATCCAGTTGATTGATGGTGTTGTTGAATTCAACTATGTCCTTACTAATTTTCTGCCTTCTGAATCTGTCCATTTCTGAGAATAGGAAATTGAAGTCTCCACCACCACCACCCCCCCAAAAAATGAAGTCTCCACCTCTGACAGTAGAGTGTCTATTTCTCCTTGAATTTCTCTCAGTTTGGGACACACATAGTTAGATGCTCTGTTGTTAGGTGCATACACATTAAGAATTGTTATGTCTTTTTGGATAGTTGGCATCTTTATCATTTATGATGCCCTTCTTTGTCCCTTATAACTTCTCTTACTTTGAAATCTACTCTGTCTGAAATCAATTATAACTTCTGCTTTTTTTGATTAGGGCTGGTGTGATATATTTTCCTCCATTATCTTACTTTTAATCTATATGTTTCTCTGTATTAAAGGTGGGTTTCTTGTAGACAACATATAATTGGGTGATGTTTTCTGCATTCCCCAACTAATTAACTCATCAAATACATTATTAATTTCTGTTACAGTGGTTTTATCTCTAGTATTTCCCTTTGGTTCTTTCTTAGGATTTCCACATCTCTGCTGACATGTCCATCTGTTTTTGCATGCTGTTTACTTTATCCATTAGAGCTCCTAGGATATCATCATAGTTATTTTAAATTCCCAGCCTGATAATTCCAATATCATTGTTTTTTTTGGTTCTGGAGTTTGCTTTGTCTCTTCAAACACTATATATTGCCTTTTGGTATGCCTTGTAATTTTTTCTTGATAGCCAAGTAGAATGTATTGGGTAAAGAGAAATGCTGTAAATCAGCTTTAGTAATGTGGGTGGATGGGGGTGGGGCATTCTATATGCCTATGATTGGTTTTCAGTCTTTAGTGATTCTATGTCTCTGAACAGCACAAGTGTTACTATTTTTTTTTTAATTTATTTGACAGAGAGAGACAGCGAGAGAGGGAACACAAGCTGGGGGAGCAGGAAAGGGAGAAGCAGGCTTCCCGCTGAGCAGGGAGCCCGATGCGGGGCTCAATCCCAGGACCCTGGGACCATGACCTGAGCCAAAGGCAGACGCTTAACCAACTGAGCCAC
The DNA here is from genome assembly GCF_002201575.2 of Neomonachus schauinslandi. Taxonomy (NCBI): domain Eukaryota; kingdom Metazoa; phylum Chordata; class Mammalia; order Carnivora; family Phocidae; genus Neomonachus; species Neomonachus schauinslandi. The sequence continues at coordinate 136,165,510 of NC_058409.1, read as the reverse complement.
CCAGGCGCCCCACAAGTGTTACTATTTAATTCCTGCTTATGCAGGTTAGAATAGCTACAGTGGGCTGGAGTTGGCTCTTTCCCTTCTCCCATTGGAGAGCTAGAAAAGATAGAAGTTGGGTATTTCCCTTCCCCAAGTGAGGCAGATTCTGATAATACCCCAGAAGATTAGTCTCTGATTAACTAGTTTCACCTGAGGGCAGGCCTTGTTATGAAGAATAGGGTACTCTGGAATATTTCAAAATGGTTCCTCTTCCCCTTCCCTTGCCAGAAGCCCAAAGGGATTTCTCTGATGTTTACTATGGGAAGCTAGCTGGACAAGCTCCTGGACTTAAATTTCACAATATTATAACTCTCAGAGTTGTCTACACTGAGCCTCCAGCAATTTCTAAATTGTAGTTCAGGGTTTTCCTACTGCAGCACTGGTTCCCAGGTGGCTTCTGCTCAGGAGTCTCCGCTCAGGTAAGCTATGCCTACCTGTATTGGCCTGTCTCTCTGATCTTAGGGGCAGTGATTTTTCCTGTGTCCTCCCTTCTCCAGTGGATCCAAGAAGTACTGTTTAATTTTCAGTCTGTTCATGTTTTTACTTGTTGTGAAAACTCTGTGTGTGCCGAACCAGAACTTGTTATGTTAGTTTCACACTCAATCACCTTGTTAAACTTTCCTTATTATGTCTAATATTTTATCTTTAAAATATTTTAATTTTATAATGATATAATGACACAGTCAGCCAATTTCCATTTCCTTGCTTGTTATATTTTCTTGTTTTATATTTTGTTTACATTTATTGTATTTTATAATTTCAAAAAGCTTTTATTTAATCATAGCTTTGTCTTCAAAATCATTTTCAACAACTTTGTCTTCTAAATCTGTATCAGTGCATTCAGTAGAATTCTTTTTTCTAATTGTAAAGTTTCTTCTATACCTGAGTTTTCCTTTAATCACTAATCACTAATAACGTTTCTCTTTTTGCTACTTTGATGCTTTTTTTTTTAAGATTTTATTTTATTTATTTGACCGAGAGAGACACAGCGAGAGAGGGAACACAAGCAGGGGGAGCGGGAGAGGGAGAAGCACGCTTCCCACAGAGCAGGGAGCCGGATGCAGGGCTCAATCCCAGGACCCTGGGATCATGACCTGAGCTGAAGACAGACTCTTAACAACTGAGCCACCCAGGCGCAACCATCTACTTTGATGTTTTTATTTGATATGTTTGCACTTAATTCCCAGTAGAGTGTTTTTTTAAAACATTTTATCATAATGAGTTAAAGAGTTAAAAAAAATTAAATTTGCACTATATAGCCACTCTTACTCTCTTATTTACTGTATCAGTTTATTTTTTGCCTTGACAGTTTGCCAAAAGCTCTCTGTCCTATAAATGTCATTTCAGAGTTGGTCATTGTTTAGCCCACATTCACATTATCTGAAATATCAGAATCAATTGGCTACTGTAGATATAATTAATGCTATGTAGTAATGGTTGCTGGCAACCAAAATTATGTCTGATTTACCTTAGTCAACACTTCAAACCTTTTGCTCATGAAATTTACACTTTTACTATAAACTCACAAATTTCTGGTATTCCTTTTTTTTTTTAAGATTTTATTTATTTATTTGACAGACACAGTGAGAGAGGGAACACAAGCAGGGGGAGAGGGAGAGGGAGAAGCAGGCTTCCTGCCTAGCAGAGAGCCCGATGTGGGGCTCCATCCCAGGACCCTGGGATGATGTCCTGAGCCAGAGGCAGACGCTTAATGACTGAGCCATGCAGGCACCCCAAATTTCTGGTATTTCTTATGGTTATGTTTGCTTTCTAACTAATACTCATCCTGAATATCCTCCTTAGAGACATTCTGAGTTCAAATGTTAGGCTTTATGAGTTCAGAATTAGGGAGAGAAGGAGTGAATACCAACTTCTTATAGGAAGAAAGTTTCAGTGGAAGGTAGATCAGGCAAGTTTTGTATTTCAGTGTTCTCTAGAGCATCCAACAACTCCAACATATTTCTATTCCAGTTTTCATGGTTTTATACTTTCTTCCTAAATTTCACGATTTTTTATAATTGTTATTCAAATAGTGTTTTCATTCAGTGATTTGTAAAGTTGTCTTCTGAACTGGGCTTTCTAAAGTCAAGGTATAATAGCCTTAGGAAGTATTTTATTTAGATAATGGCCCTAAGTTTCATTCTATGCTTAAGATTAGAATGGAAAGATGTGAATTTATATTTTTATCACTCTGGATTGGGGAAAATTGTCAGGAGCAGGCATGTGATCCTACAGCTTTCAATGTTTTTATCCCCTCTAAAGAGATTGGCAGCTGGCTTTTTGGGGACAAATTCTTTTTTTTTTTTTTTTTAAGATTTTATTTATTCATTTGACAGAGAGAGAGACACAGCAAGAGAGGGAACACAAGCAGCGGGAGTGGGAGAGGGGGAAGCAGGCTTCCCTCCGAGCAGAGAGCCGGATGCGGGGCTTCATCCCAGGACCCTGGGATCATGACCTGAGCTGAAGGCAGATGCTTAACGACTGAGCCACTCAGGTGCCCTGACAAATTCTTTGTATTACAGTCTTTGCTAACTAAAATTGATTATTAGCTGCTTCACTTGAGAATTTCATTGGCTCTTGTTTCCTACAGTAGAAATAAAAGAAAAAGGGAAGCTCATTTTTGGACCTGTCCTGTTCTTAAAATAACAACCAAATGATGGATATTTTTTCAAGGTCATGAGTAACTTTTTCTGTTTCATTTAAGGTTATTTCACTTAACAGTGGCATCAATTTATCCAACCCAGTTTTGATTTAAAAGAAAGTTTTATTAAAAGAAAAAGAGGCTTCTTTTTCATAAAGTTGATCACATGGGATAATAAATAAGCAATTATTGCACTTGTTTGTAGTTTGAAGTAAGCCAAGTATAGGTAAATGCTAAATATATAGAGAGAAATATGAATGGGAAATTTATAATTGGAAGACTATGTTGTCACCACTCGTAAGTCTCAACCTGACTAAAAGTGATCAAATTCATAAAGATGTTATGTTCATCTTCAAACAACACAACATGAAATGTATTGTTCATCCTTTAGAGTAGTCTTGCCAAAATGATTTGAACCTAGGTTTTTTTGTTTATTTTAAGATTTTATTTATTATTTGGTATAGAGAGCAAGTGAGAACACAAGCAGGGGGCAGAGGGAGAAGTAGGTTCCCCACTGAGCAGGGAGCCTGATGTGGGGCTTCCCAGGACTCTGGGGTCATGACCTGAGCACTTAACCGACTGAGCCACCAGGGCCCCTGAACCTGTATTTAATCACTATTTAGCTCTGGCTTCCAGTTTACAGGACATACAGGGAATAGAGCAAAATGTTAACTAACATCAGTAGGAATCACCCAGATAAATATAGACTATGGGTGATATTCCATAAAATTGGACCCAGTTATTTCTAGAAATTAATGGCATGGAAACAAAAAATAAGGAAACAAAAAAGAAAGATGTAATAGTCATAATAACCACTTAGGGAGTATTGTGCTTTTACACCTTGTTTTATTCTTTTTTTTTTTTCCTTCAAGTTTTTATTTATAATTCCAGCTAGTCAACATACAGTGCAATATTAGCTTCAGGTATAGAATTCCGCAACTCATCACTTATATACAACACTTAGTGCCCATCACCCATCCACCTCCCCCTGCCCCACTTCCTCTCTGGTAACCACCAGATTGTTCCCCACAGTCAAGAGTCTGTCTCTTGGTTTGCCTCTTATCCCCCCATGTTGATTTGTTTTGTTTCTTAAATTCCACATATGAGTGAGATCATATGGCATTTGTCTTTCTCAGACTGACTTATTTTGCTTAGCATAATATTCTCTAGCTCCATCCATGTCATTGCAAATGACAAGATGTCATTCTTTTTCATGGTCAAGTAATATTCATATATATATATATATATATATATATAAAACCACTTCTTTATACATTCATCAGTCAGTGGACATTTGGGCTCTTTTCATAATTTGGCTATTGTTAATAATGCTGCTATATACGTGAGGATGTATATATCCCTTTGAATCGGTAGTTTTGTATCCTTTGGGTAAATACCTAGGAGTGCAATTGCTGGATGGTAGGGTAGTTCCATTTTTAACTTTTTGAGGAACCTCCATAATGTTTTCAACAGTGGCTGTACCAGTTTGCATTCCTACCAACAGTGTGAAAGGATTCCCCTTTTTCTGCATCCTTGCCAACACCTGTTGTTTCCTGTATTGTTAATTTTTGTCATTTTGACCAGTGTGAGGTGATATGTCATTGTAGTTTTGATTTGCATTTCCCTGATCATGAGTGGTGTTGAGCATCTTTTCTTGTATCTGTTAGCCATCTATATGTCTTCTTTGGAAAAATGTCTATTCAGGGGCACCTGGGTGGCTCAATTGGTTAAGCATCTGCCTTCAGCTCTTGTCATGATATCAGGGTCCTGGGATCGAGCCCTGCATTGGGCTCCCCGCTCAGTGGGGAGCCTGCTTCACCCTGTCCCTCTGTCTCCCACTCCCGTTGCTTGTGCTCTCTCTCTCAAATGAATAAATAAAATCTTAAAAAAAAATGTCTAGGGGCACCTGGGTGGCTCAGTCATTAAGCGTCTGCCTTTGGCTCAGGTCATGATCCCAGTGTCCTGGGATGGAGCCCTGCATCGGGCTCCCTGCTCAGCGGGAAGCCTGCTTCTCTCTCTCCCTCTCCCACTTCCCCTGCTTGTGTTCCCTCTCTTGCTGTGTCTCTCTCTGTCAAAAAAATAAATAAAATCTTTGAAAAAAAAATGTCTATTCATGTCTTCTACCCATTTTTTTAACTGGATTATTTGTTTTTTTTTTTTTTAAAGATTTTATTTATTTATTTATTTGAGAGAGAATGAGAGAGAGAGAGAGTACATGAGAGGGGCGAGGATCAGAGGGAGAAGCAGACTCCCTGCTGAGCAGGGAGACTGATGCGGGACTCGATCCAGGGACTCCAGGATCATGACCTGAGCCGAAGGCAGTCGCTTAACCGACTGAGCCACCCAGGCGCCCCTGGATTATTTGTTTTTTGGGTGTTGAGTTTTATAAGTATTTTATTTATCGTGGATACTAACCCTTTATTGTCATTTGCAGATATCTTCTCCCATTCCATAGGTTGCTTTTAGTTTTGTTTTTTCTTTTGCTGTGCAGAAGCTTTTTAACTTGATGAGGTCCCAATAGTTTATTTTTCCTTTTGTTTCCCTTGCTTCAGGAGACATATCTAGTAAGAAGTTACTGACTGTGCTGTCCTCTAGGATTTTGATTATTTCCTGTCTCACAGTTCCAGAGTTAAGTTTTATTACAAAGCTGTAGTGATCAAGACAGTATGTTACTGGCACAAAAACAGACTTGGAGATCAGTGGAATAGAATTAAAAAACCCAGAAATGAACCCATAACTGTATGGGCCATTAACCTTTGACCAAGCAGGAAAAAATATCCAATGGGAAAAAGAGTCTCTTCAACAAATGGTGTTGGGAAAACTGGACAGCAACATGCAGAAGAATGAAACTGGACCATTTCCTTACACCACACACAAAAACAAGTTCAAAATGGATAAAAGACCTAAATGCAAGACAGGAAACTGTCTTGTTTTATTCTTAATTCTAGGTTAATAAATTATATTAAGGAATTATTGGGAATTTTTAAGTGAGATAGTTGAATCATATGTAGGTAGGAAAATAGTCTTGATTTTTAGAAATGCCTAAGGAAATATTGACAGATAAAATAGGTTTTTCCTTTAAATTACATCAATTAAGGAAAAAGAAAAAGAGTGAGGGGAAACAACTGTGGTAAAATATTATTATTAAATATGGGCAATTTGGCTACATTATATTGTTTTTCCTACTTTTTATGTGTTTGAAACTTTCCATAATAAAACTGATATTTGAAAATACCAAAACATAAGTGTTGATCATGACCTGTTGAGATAATTCACAACTTTTTGATGAATTGAAATTTGCAGTAAAAAAACCCCACAAAAACCTAATATTCTAATAATTCAGTTGTGGGAGTGGATTTCTTCCCATAAACTTCCTTTTGCTTCATCCATTCTTTTCTATTTATCTTCAATTAATATAATAGTCCTATATTTGGAGGCATCATTTTTTTTTGTACAATTCCAGGTTTAATTGTATTTATTCCTGAGACTATTCGGAAGTAGTACGCATCTGTGATTAATAACTATATTTCAGATACTTGAAATTAAACGTGTATGTACATTATCCTTATGAAAAAACTTTTTCAATATGATTTCCCAGAGTATAATAGGCCATAAATCACTATTAAAAATTGTGTCTTGGATTCTATGAAGTTATATTTATAATGAGAATCCTACTGTGAATAAGAAAAATAAACTTTAATAATGCTTTAAAGTATAGAACACTCTTCTGCAAATAATAATTTTGAGGTACAGAATAAAAGTACAAGTAAAACATAATTTTACACACACATTACAGGAAACAGTATAATATCTGCTCAAGCTGAAGGAGATGCTGAAGTTCCAAAATTCAATGACAAGAGCTTGAATGTACAGAATATCTGTAGAAAATTTTACCTCTAGAAAGCTGCTATTAAGGTCAGCTTCACTATTTTTCAGTTTCTCTAGGCTTCCTTTCTATTTTCAATTTCAAATTTCTTTTAGGGAAATTGGCTCACTGTGGGTCAGATAATTTTTTTTTTTAATTTTTATTTTTAAAGAGAGCATGAGCAGAGAGGGGCAGAGGGAGCAGAGAGAGAGAATCTTAAGCAGGCTCCGTGCTCAGCACAGAGCCTGACACGGGGCTCCATCTCAAGACCCTGAGATCATAGCCTGAGCCGAAATCAAGAGTTGAAAGCTTAACTGACTGAGTCACCCAGGCACCTCTGTGAGTCAGATAATTCTATCACTGGGTCATTCACAGAGGGCAAAGAGTGTCATGGTATATGTACTATGTTCATCTCTGTGAGCTGGGGTAATATCACAATCAGAAGCCACTACTTAGTTATACAGAGTCTCAGTTATACAGAGTTAAGCAACCTAATCATTTATCTTTTTGCAATTTGTTACTAGTTAATATTTTATAAATATGTGCAAGGCTAGAATCTCGAGAGTTATTACACATGCCCCTCACTGTACATGAGTGTGCTATATGAATATCTCTGCTTTTATTCTTGCAGTAGAGATTTTATAAATTTGAAAATGGGCTAAATATTACCAATTTTGCCTGATTGGTGAAATGTTTTCATTTTGTCTGTAATATATGCATTTCCTTTTACTTCTTTGTTTTAGTCACTTTTACAAATATTAAGTCTCCACTCCCATCTCTCTATGATGTGTCACTCTTCTGCATCTGTGATTTCCTATGCCACAACCACCCAATATCCATACATTTAGAGTTAAATATTTTGTCAAATGAAAATGGCTCTGTAGCATTATCCCATCTTGATTCAAGAAATCCTGGCTTAGTAGATGCCTATCAATCTGTCACATGTTGAATCAGTGTGGCTGCCACCTGATAAGGGTAATTCTCCTGAGATCACATGTTCTAAGCCCCTAAGCCAATATCACACATTTTAGGTTAAGGTGACATCTCACTTCTAGTTTCAAACTGTGCTTTTGTTATTGATAACAAATTACCCCACAAACTTACTGGCCTAAAACACAATTTATTATCATGTCTGGGCTCAGATGGACACTGTTCACTAGGAGTCTGTCAAAGGTTGTAGTAGTAAGACACTGGCAGTGTCTATAGTCATATGAAGGATCAACTAGACCTAATATCCAAAAGAGCTCACTCGTGTACCTGGCACTAGATGCTAGCTTTCAGCAAGGAGTTCAACTGGGGTTTTCAATCGGAGAACATATATAATCACTTACATGTGTCTTGGGCTTCTCACATCATAGTGATGGATTTCCGTAAGTATCTACAGAGCAAGAATTCCAAGACTAGTGAAAGGATACTACAAAGTTTCTTATGACCAATTATTGTAAGCTCCAAAACATCTTAACTCCTCCACATTCCACTAATCAAGGAAAGTCATGGATTTAAGGGAAGGGATTTATATTCCGTATTTGATATGAGGAACAGCATTCTCACACAGGAGAAAAGAATTGATGGCAGCATCTTTGACTTACTATTTTTACCCACTCTCCTTTTCTCCAAGGTGAACTTACTAATACTATTGCTTTTTCTCCCTCCTTCTCTCTTTTCTTCCTTTTCTCCATGTAAGAACACTTAATATGAGATCTAACCTGTGTACAGAACTTAAAGTATACAATACAGTGTTAACTATATGCAAAATATTGTACAGCAGATCTCTAGGATTGATTCACTTTGCCAAAGTGAAACTTTAATACCAGTTGAACAACAGCCACCTATGTCCTCCCTCTCTCCAGTCTCTGGCAACCACCATTTTATTCTTTTTATGAGTTTGACTAATTTAGATATCTCATATGAATGGAATCATGCAGTATTTGTTCTTCTGTGGCTTACTTATTTCACCTAATATAATATCCTCCAGGTTTATCCATGTTGTCACATGTGGCAGATTTCCTTTGTTTCTTTTGTTTGTTTGTTTTGTTTTTTTAAGATTTTATTTATTTATTTGACAGAGAGACACAGCAAGAGAGGGAACACAAGCAGGGGGAGTGGGAGAGGGAGAGCAGGCTCCCCGCTGAGCAGGGAGCCCAATGCGGGGCCTGATCCCAGGACCCTGGGATCATGACCTGAGCCGAAGGCAGACGCTTAATGACTGAGCCACCCAGGCGCCCCTCAAGTGTTTAACTTGGTAAACATGTCTGAAACCATGCATCCCTGGCTGCTAAGCACCATGGCGGACAGGGCTAGAAAGCTAATAGCTTTATTTTGAGCAGGGGGCAAAGACAAGGCACCACTTTACAGCTACATTGTAACTAGATCCTGCATCAGATTTCCCTTGTTTTTAAGGCTAGATAATATCCTGTATATATAGACCATATTTTTAATCCATTCATCTGTCAGGGAATATTGAGGTTATTTCTTTGTTTTGGCTATTGTGAAAAATGCTACAGTGCATTTATCTCTTTGGGATCCTGTTTATAATTTTTGTGTCTACTTCTTAGCCTCCTACCAATTGCATAACACTTTTACTTTGGCATTTACCCCTATCTTTCAAAAATCTGCATTTGGATTATGGACTATAATCTATTTTACAATTTAAATGAAACATCTAGAATAAACAAATCTATGGAAACAGGAAGTATATTATTGATGTCTTTATTTTCAAATTTAATATGTTCTTTATTGATAAGCTCCAGCACAAATTGCTCAATATGCCCCAAAATATACATTTATAATCATTTACATCACCTATATTTAGCACCATTTCTAATCTCTGTGTGTCACAGTTAGGGATACTTGAAGTCTTCTGTGAACTTTCACTTCAGCTTTTGTTTTTTCTTATTATAGATAGACTCAGCCCATTACAAAAAAATTATATCTTTATTTCCTCCATTCCTTCTTTTCATTTTCTTAAGTTTTTATTTAAATTTCACTTAGTTAACATACACTGTAATATTAGTTTCGGGTCTACAATATAATAATTCAAGACTTCATTCAACACCCAGTGCTCATCACAAGTGCACTCCTTAATTCCTATCACCTATTTTGCCCATCCCACCACCCACCTTGCCTCTGGTAACCATCAGTTTGTTCTCTATAGTTAAGAGTCTGTTTCTTGGTTTGCCTCTCTTGCTCTCTTTTTTTCCCCCTTTGTTCATTTGTTTTGTTTCTTAAATTCTACATATGTGTGAAATATATGGTATTTGTCTTTCTCTGACTGACTTATTTTGCTTAGCATAATACTCTCTAGCTCCATCCATGTCATCACAAATAGCAAGATTTCATTCTTTTTTGTGGCTGAGTAATATTCCATTGTATATATATACCACATTTTCTATATCCATTAATCAGTTGATGGACACTTGGGCTGTTTCCAAAATTTGGCTACTGTAGATAATAATGCTTCTATAAACACGCGTGTGCATGTAGCCCTTTGAATTACTATTTTTGTATTCTTTGGGTGAAAACCTAGTTTTGCTGGATGCAATTACTGGATGGTAGGATAGTTCCAATTTTTAATTGAATTATTTGGTTTTTGGGGTGTTGATTTTTATGGGTCACTGCCTGTGTTCTCCTCCACTAGGATTTTTATTGTTTCAGGTCTCACATTTAGGTCTTTAATCCATTTTGAATTTATTTTTGTGTTGGGTGTGAGAAAGTGGTCCACTTCCATTCTTCTGCATGTTGCTTTCCAGTTTACCCAAGGGTTTACCCAAGGAACAAGACAGTGATGTCCACTCTCACCACTGCTATTTAATAGAGTACTAGAAGTCCTAGCCACAGCAATCAGACAAGAAAAAGAAATAAAAATAATCCAATTTAGCAAGGAAGAAGTCAAACGTTCAGTATTTACAGATAACATGATACTCTATAGAAAACCTGAAAGACTCCACCAAAAAACTGCTGGGACTTATAAATAAATTCAGCGAAGTCACAGGATTCAAAATCAATGTACAGAAATCTGTTGCATTTCTATACATCAATAATAAAGCAACAGAAGGAGAAATCAATCCCACTTACAATTGCACCAAAAACGGTTAAGATATGGAGGAAGGAATAAAATAACCAAAGTGGTGAAAGACCTGTACTTTGAAAACTTATAAGACACTGATGAAAGAAATTCAAGATGACACAAAGAAATGGAAAAATTTTCTATGCTCATGGATTGGAAGAACAAATATTGATAAAATGTCTATACTACTCAAAGCAATCTACACATTTAAAACAATCTTAATCAAAATACCAACAACATTTTTCACAGAGCTAGGAAAAACAATCCTAAAATTTGTATGGAACCACAAAAGACCCCAAATTGCCAAAGCAGCCTTGAAAAAGAAAAGCAAAGTTAAAATCATCACAGTTCTGGACTTCAAGTTATTTTACACAGCTGTAGTGAGCAAGACAGTAAGATACTATTGTATGGCACAAAAATAGACACATAGGTCAATGGAGCAAAATAAAAACCCAGAAATGAACCCACAACTCTATGGGCAATTAATCTTTGACAAAGCAGGAAAGAATATCCAATGGGAAAAAGACAGTGTCTACATTTATTTGAATATTTTCAGATGGCTACTAGATTGTTGAAATACTTTCATGAAAATAAAATCTCTATCTGCTTTTATATTCATATTTTATAATTTACTAATATATTTATATTTAATTTCTGGACTTGCTGTTGGGCACTTTTTTTGGTTTGATGCGTTCTTATGTCAGTGTCATACTTTTAAAGTATCACAGCTGTCTTGTAAATTTGAATATCCGATGGGACTAATCTAATCTTAATACTCTTCTGAGGGTGCCTGGGTGGCTCAGTTGGTTAAGCAACTGCCTTCGGCTCAGGTCATGATCCTGGAGTCCCAGAATTGAGTCCCGCATTGGGCTCCCTGCTCAGCAGGGAGTCTGCGTCTCCCTCTGACCCTCCCCCTTCTCATACTCTCTCTATCTCATTCTCTCTCAAATAAATAAATAAAATCTTAAAAAAAATAAAAAAAATAAAAAAAATAAAAAAATACTCTTCTGAAAAGATTTATATGATATAAATAACATAAAATATATATCACATAATATATATTTATATTATATTAAAATCTAGAATAGTACTTGTAACTGAGTGCCAAACACAGTAAATTTAGAAATTAAATGATCAACATTAGAAATCACTTAGTGAAACTTCAGAATTTTACTAACAACAAAATGTAGACCCAAATAGCTTGCAGAAAACAATAAAAGTCAATCACAGGTAGTCAATAATAAACATATTAATGCCATCCCTTTAATCAGCACCATAGAATACTCAAAGACAGTGAATTAGATCTCTCAAAGTAAAAGAATAGAAATTTTAAATAGACATTCAGTCATAGCTGTGGTCAACAATAAGAGAACAGAAAATTTTCAGACATACAAACCAGAAACATCTTGCTGAAAAAATATTTTAATGAAATTGCACTCTGGAAACTACAAAAGCTGTGGATTAGTCTAAATCTAATAACACAAGCAATAATTATAAAGCAAACATTTTTAGAAAGATAAGAAATGTATAAATTTGCATAATTATATGAAACTACTAGCAGATTTCCTAAAGAAAAGAACAGAGCAAGTAGTCAAAAAACAAAATTAAAATAATATTAAATAGAACATATGAATTACAAGCAAACATACTTGATATACTAAATAAAATGCAGTAATTTCAAACACTTATATGTTTTGATTAAATATACTAAAATAATCTGTTTTCTTTAAAAATAAAAACTGACATGAAATATTTTCTGCTTATAATGCCATATAATTTATAAATAAGTTATGTGTAATGTACATAATAGTATTAAACATATGTTCTTCCTGTCTTATTTCTTGGTTTTGGACTGTGAAATAAGATAAATACCATTATTCCTGTAATTTATATGTCTATCATCTATATTTAAATGTATGCCAGGTGGGGGGTGTGTGTGCAAATAGACAGTAAATATATTCAGATATAATAAAAACTTGAAAAAATTGATAATTCTTTGGTTTAGAAGAGACATGCAAAATGTATTGGAAAGTAATCCACAAAGGCTTCAGTTCCATTGTAATTATAGTAACAGCATATATGCTGACTGTCTGTAAATTTGTATGGATTTGTAGAAATAAGTACCCTGCTTTTTGTTTTCTCTAATAGAGAGTGATAAAATAAAATAAACATGTTATTATTTGCATATGTTATTGCACTCATCAATGCAAGTGCACGTGTAAGAAAGCATCCTCAAGTTCAGATATTTACAGTCAGGAAAGGGAAATGCTTTGTAGAAACTCAGAATGATATGTGGTGTCTTGAGATATCTCTTATAAAATGTTTAGGGATCTGAAAATGTTTTTGTAGTAATTTGACTCAGAATCCACGTTAAATATATGCTTCCCACTGTGGGGTACTAATTCTAAAAATAGTTTTGATAATTCAAAGGTATCAAGGGAAACGTATGTACAAAATGAAGACAGTGAGATTATTAATATTTACAGGAGGCATTCTATCACTTTTGCCAAGCTGAAGCAGTGCCATATTTAGTTATTGTAATAATAAATGTTCCATGAAATAGAGCTATATTACTGTGAGCCTGGATGTTCTAGCTGACTTCAACACCCATTGACCTCTATGCTTAAAGATTTCTCCCTCCCACATCACACATTTTCTCTGAAGATAATCCAGAATTAGGCTATCCAAACTAAAAAAAAAGGTAAAATAAACAAATGCAGCCTAGGAAAGGAACTTCCTGAGATAAAATTTAAAGGCAAAGCACAAAATAACTGTTCTCAAGACATTCAAAAGTAACACAGAAGGGTGAGGGCTGTGGTCATGTGTCTTCTATTTATCTTCTTGGACTCAATACATTTTATATGCATTTGCCATAATACACGTCTTTTGTTGGCAAATACATACAATTTGGATTTATCCGTTAGACTACTACTAGTAAATTTTCTTCGTATATTTCATCTAATATTTTCCATAAGAGATTATGGAATATTAAGACCAGTTGAGAAATTGACATTGGGATGACAAAATAGTGCTTTATTTTTAGGTTTAAAAAATTATGTAGCTCTTGCTGAGATGCCTATTTGTGATACATTCTTTTCCAAACTCTTCTATACCTCTTGTCAACATCTGAAATTGTACTTCCAATAACATCTAAGTCAGCATTAGTATTTTATAAATGAGGACTTTTTGTTTTAAAGTTTAATTGTGTAGCTTGAAAAACAATTTCGGTCTGCAAATTATGATTTGACACATTAAGCATAAATGCAAGCAGATGGTAAAATGAAGTAATTTAAATTTTCTTGTTATTTTTTTAAATTTTAGATGTTTATGGAAGGTTTTGATTGTTTAATTTCAATAGTTACCACCATTTAAAAAATATATTACGTTTTAAGAGTATTAAGAGGATTCTCCAAATGGTATGCATTAATCAAATCTTTGACACAAGATCTTCCAATGCTACACTAGCAATTATTTAAAAAATCAACCTTCCTGTAATTTAGATAAATTGGAAAGGTCTGCATTTCTAGTAATTCACTGGTAGGAGGTATTTACAAATATTTATGAAAAATAGACTCTGAATAGCCTGACATGTCTCTGTTGCATGAAGATAAGAGGAATATACAAGATGAAATTCAGAAGACTGAAATAAGCTGCTAGATTAGTGGAGTAGATCCTGACACAGGGTCTCAGAAAAGAGAGAAAAGCCCTAGATCCTAAGCTTGCGTCACCCAATGTCCAAAATGATCCAGCACTATTTCACCTCAGATTATCAGAATAGGCTAGTGGCCTGAAACACTGCCAAGTCTTCTGTTATGATCTACATGTTTGTGTCTTCTCAAAATCCTAGGTCAAAATTACTACCCCCATTGTGGCTGTGTTTGGAGATGGGACCTCTAAGGAAGTAATGAAGGTGAAATGAGGTCTTTAGAGTGGAGTTCTGATGTGATAGGAGTAGTGTCCTTACAAGAGACACCAAAAAGCCCATCTGTGGGAAGTGTCCACAGAGGCATAGAGGAAAGTTCGTGTGAATATCCAGTGCAGTGGTGGCTATGTACAAGCCAGGGAGAGATGCTTATCAGGAGTGAGATTAGCCCTTGAGCTGGAACTTCAAGCCTCCAGGACTGTGAGAACATACATTTCTGTTGGTTAAGACAGCCAGTCCGTGGTATTTTGTATGGCAGCTGTAGCAGACCAATACATCTTCCAAGTAAAATTGAAGACAAGGGAGGAAACGGAAGCCAGAAGAGGTAGGGTGTGTCAAGGAATATTCAGCTAAATTTCCTCAAGGCAAATAAGAAATCAAGGAAGATGTGATCACTTGCATATGTGGAAAAGTTAAAACAAGTGGCACTAAAATAATAATAATAATAATAATAATAATACAAATGGGACTAAAAATGTGAAGTTATGATATAGCATTAAAGAAATAAAGGAATATAGTGTGAAGAGAAAAATCCACTTCCATTTCAGAGGCAAAAATATCAAGACAGTCTCTGGTTGACACATGACTAGTCATTAAGACATGGGACAAAATAGAGCATGAAGGTCTATATTTTAGTTCTTAAAACATCTTCTTGAACATGGCAAAATAAGTTGTGCTCACAGTTAATTTGCCACACCAAGTCAAAGGTCCAGACCAGCTGTCCATGAATTTGGGAAATGTAACCTCAGCCCCCACTGCCATTACTTCCCCTCAAGGGCTCTGCATATAATAAAATCATTGTCCATATCTTTTCTACAGTATTGTTGTAGGTTTTTTTTATTTATATTTTTTGAATTTTGCACCCCCCCCACACATTTGCAGTAGTTTGGTGTTATATTTAATTCATATTGCAATGTTGCATTAGATTTTTCTTCTAATTAGACTGTGTTAGAGTACTTTTTTTTAATGAAAGTTTTTGATTCTCATATTCTATTTATTTCATTAACTCATATTCTATTTATTTCATTAACTTTGACTGGATATGAGGTTTTGTTTGATGTTTTTCTATTTTATTTTTATTTTTTTTGTATTCATGATTGTTTTCACAGACCTACAATATGAGACAATCATATGGGGAGAAAGAATAAGAGAGGTTTATTTGGTTTCTTAGTTCAAGATTGTTTTCATCAGTTGCCACATTAAAACACAGTTTTCATAACAAATTACATGTTGTGTTTGGGGAGGGGAATCAGTCTTCTGATTTATTGATATTAACTTGTTTTTGAGTTTCCGTCTGGAGACACTTTTTAGTCTTTTTTCCCCCCCTAGCTTCACTAAGTTTCCAAAGAATACTTTCTCTTCCCAATTTAATTTAACTCCAGAAATGAACATTTCCCAAGATTCACATTTTATCCTCTGGTTTCCCACGTTTCTTCCTTTCAACACTGCCATAGCCAGTTCTCTTATTCACCAGGTCTCAAAATTACCTTCAGAAGCTCCACACTGAGGGTTTGGGACTTTCCTTCTAGGGGTGATAAAAACGGACTGTAATTTACTCTTCTATAGACTTAGTGGGCACACAGCAAGGGGAATGTCCTATACATAGTATTTAGGGAAATGCAATGCAAACTTATATGATAGAAGTAGAGAATATGATTGGTGACAGATTTATGATTCAAAGAGATAGATCCAATTATTGACAGGATTAAGATGTTATTTGGGAAGCTGATGAGGTTTCTGGTTATATTAATAAAGGCCTAGTGTCTAGAATTTAAAAAGATAATAGGGATGTGTATCCACATAACCAAATGCCAAACAGTACCTTTGAATCACTTAGAATTTAACCTGAAAAAAAGGTAACCAGAATGGTAATGGACGTGAAGTTATTGGAAACAGGATACAATGCACAGCCTAATGGTAGTGAGAATACCTCCTGTGAAAGTGGGCTTCTCCAATACTGAAGATCCTTATCAAGTAGCTGAAAGGAGATGGCATTGTGACTTGCTTTACTGAAAGTTAGATTATGAAATATGACCTCGTAACTTTCTTCAATGCTGAGTTAAGGACATATAAGAGGAGAGCAGTTTGTAAATGTAACCATTTTCTTCTCTCTCTCTCTCTCTCTAGAAGAAAACCTCCGTATATACTGTATGTACGTGATTGTCCTGTGATAAATTTTAAGTTTCTAAAATATCAGTGAAGACATCAAGAATTAATGTATTTATGTATGTTTGTAATAAAGAGTTATGGCAATGAACACATTAGAGACTCCAGTCATGATCTGAAAGAGTACCATATTTGTTTGACAACTATTTAATTAACCCTTGGTGATTTTCTTATCTTCCAGGAACCTGAAACACTTCCCTGGTAAAGTGGTAATAATAATATACAGCATCCTTACAGAAGAGGATATATAATTATGTTTCTGCTCCTTTCCATGGGTCTGATGTATACTTTTTGCTTTAACAGGTATATTTTGTTAAGTTTCTTTATATTTGGATAATACAGATAGAACATTACATAAACAAATGAAAAACATTATTTTTTTTTTTTATTTTTTTTTATTTTTTTTTTTTAAAGATTTTATTTATTTATTTGAGACAGAGAGAATGAGAGAGACAGAGAGCACATGAGAGGGGGAGGATCAGAGGGAGGAGCAGGCTCCCTGGAGAGCAGGGAGCCCGATGCGGGACTCGATCCCAGGACTCCAGGATCATGACCTGAGCCGAAGGCAGTCGCTTAACCAACTGAGCCACCCAGGCGCCCTGAAAAACATTATTTTAAACAACTTTTTTAGAGAAAATTGACATGGATAGAAAAAGGCTAAACATTAAATCAATATTCTGTTTTCTGATGAACTTAGTATTGCTAATTTGAAGAATAGAATGAATATCAGAACTCCTTTGTTTTTATCTTTGTATTGTGAAAACTTAGAGTCACAATAAAAACAGAATTCTGTTATTTTGAACTAATAACTTTTAAAAAAACTTTTTAAAAATCTACCCTGATATATAGTATGGGGCTTTATAAATGCACTTTGTGACAAAATTATCTCTAAAAGAAAATCCACTGCTATGAGTAACAAAATAAGGCAAAATGACATGTATTTCATAATTACAGACATATATGGGTTGGAAGTAATTATAATAACCAGGCTTTTGTATTATTTTTATGCAAAATTAAGAATTTATGTACACTCAAAAGTTCTTTCTTTAATGGAAAAATAAAGTCCAACTGAATGGCTAAATTACTTTGCTGGGAGTTAATTTTCTTCTTACATTTTAAACCAACATCTTGTATCCCAAATTACTCAGTGGAAAAGCAAATTGATGGCATGAAATTAATTTCCACTTTTTTAAATCTACATGGATATAAATCACCGCAACTTGGGGGAGATTGAAAAATGACTGTATTAACAAAACTCCATGTTCAACAGACAAATAAACATCCTCACACATCCAAATCACCATTGCGTATTTACCCATCATTAGCCATAATCTACTTGAGATGATGATGATAAATGAACCAAGAAGCTGGATCCCTAAACAATATCTATTTAATGATAATAAACAACCCAAAACACAGAAAGACTCACCTTCCATGAAATTGGTGTTTAGCCTGATGGGGACCTAACTCAGTCTCTGGCATCACAGGTTTCTGTTATGGGGCATGCTCTTCCCATAATCTCACAGCTTTGTTCCCATTTTAATACTAATATTTTCATGAATGCCATTGATGTTGATACACAATGATAAACTTTCTCAAGGTAACCTCAATTAACTTTTATATTTAGATGGATAGATGATAGATAGATGATAGATAGACAGATAGACCCACCATAAGGAAATGTTTGATGTGTTTTTATTTTTTCTTTAAAAACTAGCTGTTTGACAATTTTGAAGATACTCCCAAAGTTCTCAGAGACTTCTTCTTCAATCTTCTAAGCTGTAGCTGTAAGATTAAGCTTGAACATTTTTGTTTCATGCTATGGCCAGCAAAGCCTAAGGTGAAGTCTTTTGGGACGCTAGGTACCTGAAAAAGAAGTGCCCTTTGCTTTGTGACTCTGGTAAGTTCACGTTGTAATAGTTTGTAGTTATGAGACCTAACCTCAATGGGGCATCAAATTGTATTTCCAGCTTCTCATGGTCATCCTTTCACTCTTCCTGTCTGTAGGCACAAAACTGCCCACTTTCACCAACATAAAACTCTATTCTCCTAATTCTGTGGAATGGGTTGATTAGATTAACTTCTGGCCTATTTTTAAATTTTGACCCACCTCCCCAAACCAATCTTTTCTCTGGACGTTGATTATACTATTTTTATTGCCATAAATTGTTTTTATCAACCCTGGCCTTTCTTTTTCTTTATCAAGAATTTATCAGTACCCTTTAATCATATCAGTAAGGTAAAAAACTAACCATCATGATAAAGGCAATCTGTTCTCCTTATACAACTGAATTTAGAGAGAGCTTCTCTTATGAGATTTTTCTAAGACACCTTTGTATATTATAATTAAAGATGCAGCTCAATGCTTTTTTTTTTTTTTTTTTTTTTTAAATAGCTGTTGCTAAAATTTTTTTAAAAATAAACAGAAATGGGTGCCTGGGTGGCTCAGAGGGTTAAGCCTCTGCCTTCGGCTCAGGTCATGATCCCAGGGTCCTGGGATCGAGTCCCACATCGGGCTCCCTGCTCAGTGGAGAGCCTGTTTCTCCCTCTCCCTCTGCACCTCCCCCCTGCTCATGCTCTCTCTGTATCTCCCTATCTCAAATGAATAAATTAAAAAAAAAAATCTTAAAAAAAAATAAACAGAAATAACTCAGGTCAAAATGGAACTATAAAAACAAAATTTATCCAGGAAAACAAATTCAAAATACAAACTGGGAATTGCACTTATATCACAGACAAATTCTAATGTCCCTACATTGTTAAGACAAATATAGATGAAGGGAAAATGGCAATTGTATTAACCTATGACACAATGAATTGAATAGTACAAATGGTAGATGCTATGGGAGTTTAAACAAACATACTTCATGATGTCTTCAGTTAACAAGGAATAGAAGGTGTAACTGGAGCTTAATCTTGGGATCCAAAAAGTAAATTTTACTGTTGTGTATGAGAAAGAAAAACAGACGGGTATGGAAGAGAATTACAGATAGACAGAGATATTACAAAGATTAGTGTTTGTATTAGTGGTGAATCTTCTAGGTAAGTACTAAAAATGTTGAGACGTGATCACATTTCCCTACAAGCGTTGATAGTGTATGCTTTTCAAGAGGATTTGTGTAAAATATTAGAATGATAGCTGTATTTGTTTTCTATTGCTGCTATAATAAATTACCACAAATCCAGTGACATAGAACAATACAAGTTTATCATATTATAGTTCTAGAGGTCAGAAGTCTGATGTGCGTTTCATTGGCTAAAGTCAAGGTGACTTTGAGAGCTGCATTTCATCTGGAGGCTTCAATGCCCTCAGGCTGGTGTCTTGAAGCCTTTGTTCCTAAGATTGTAGAAGAAAGGTCTGGGTGGATTTTTGTTTATAGCTGATCTTTCCTTCCTCTGTTGCCCATGGGGGTTTCCAAGCATGCTCGCACACCGCAAATTTGGATGAGACCTTTTAATCCTTAGGAGACTTAAGAGAGAAGGTTGTGGGTGCATTTTGGGCAGAGGTTGCTGTTCCAGTACTCAGACCATCACCTTGAGGGAAGTGTGCTCAGGACTCATTCTGATCTTCCCTGTATTTGGTGATATTTTTGGAGAAAAAGCCTTCAAAGGGAGTAAATTCTAGTATGTCTGATACCCCCTATGGTTTTACACTCTCTCACTAGCCTATACACTAGGAAATTATTAAAATATTCTAGCTTATTCTTATTTATAAATCATTTGGTGATGTGTGTCCCAGGTAAGCAAATACTCAGGCCCAGTTTTTCCCTATTGCTTTCTGTGTCACTCAGTATTTATGAATAGTTGTTTGCCCCCTGACCTCAGTTCCCTGATAGTTTCAAGAAAAGTCATTATTTGCAGTTTGTCCAGCTGTTCTCTTGTGGCAGGTAGAAGATTGGCATCTTTCCAGTTTTCTGTATCTCTTCATTAGATGTAGAGGAATTCAGCAATTCTTTAGTCAGCTTTAATGATTTATGTCCTTTAAAGAATTTGTCCATTTTACCTAAATTTTCAAATTTATTGCCATAAATTTGTTCATAATATCCTATTATTTTTTAATCTGTAGAATTAACAATAATGTCACCTTGCCATTTCCAATATTAGAAATTTCTGTTCCGTCTCTTTTTTATTCCTGATCAATCCAACCATAAATTCATAAATTTTGTTGATTCTGTCAAGAACCTATTATTGATTACATCAGTTTTTTTTCTTGTTTTATTGTGTTTTCTATTTCATTAACTCATGCTCTGACTTTTATCATTTCCTTTCTTTTGTTTACTTTTAGTTTAAAATACTCTTTCTAGTTACTTACGGTAGAATCTGAAATTAATGATTTGAAACATTTCGTCTTCTTAGTCTATGTAGTTACTACTGGAAATGTCCCTATATTTATAGCTGCATTCTACAAATTGAAATGGTGTGTTATGTTTCTTCAGAAAAAAAATCTTTCTAATTTGCCTCTTCAATATTTCTTTGATTCACATTATTTTGAAGTATAGGATTAAGTTTCATGTATTTGGATATTTTCCAGGTCACCAGTTAATGATTTCTAGTTTAATTCCAATATCTTTGGAGAATATCCTATTTAATACTTGAATCCTTCTACATTTATTGAAATATGTATTAATTATATCTATCTTGGTAAATATTTTTGTACATTTAAAAACAATGTGTATACTGCTGTCCTTATTTGGTGTATACTATAAGCATCAATTGAGTCAACTTCTTGGATAATGTCCAAGTTTCTTATATCCTTACTGACCTTTTTTTTTTTTTTAAGATTTTTATTTTATTTATTTATTAGAGAGCGAGCGAAAGAGAAACAGCATGAGAGAGGAGAGGGTCAGAGGGAGAAGCAGGCTCCCCGCTGAGCCGGGAGCCCGATGTGGGACTCGATCCCAGGACCCTGGGATCATGACCTGAGCCAAAGGCAATCGCTTAACCAACTGAGCCACCCAGGCGCCCTTTTTTTTTTTTTTTTTTTAATAGCAAGAAAGTGTCATTGAAATCTCTGACCATAATTGTGGATCTGCCTACTTCTTCTTGCAATGTTATCAGCTTTTGCTTAAAATATTTTGCAGTTCTGATATGAAGTGCGTGGGTGCTTAGAATCGTTGGGCCATTTTACTGGACTGACCCCTTTATCATTATGAAATGACCCTGGTAATATTCTTTGCTCAAAAACCTACATCACAAAACTAATTTAGTCACTACTGTTTTTGATTAGGGTTAGCATGGTATATATTTTAAATCATTTTTATTTCCACTCATTTGTGTATTTATTTTTAAAGTAGATTGCTTCTAAACAAGGTTGAGATTTTTACCTTATGTTTGATCTAGTGGGGTAAATGTGGGAGCTAGAAGCAGAGGAACTGCCACTGAAATAATTCTATAAGTTAGGCTGCCATTGTTCCAGGAATTCCAACAGAGGACATGAGTCTGGTAGGTTGGAGAGAAGTGACTTTATTACTCACAACAGCAGCAGTAGCAGGAACATTAGCAATGTACTGGTTTCCTGAGCACTACACCTCACAGGATGACTTAGGGACCCTTGCAGGTCCATTAGAGGAATAGAATCCTGGGCTTAGGGAAACTTCCAAATTCCTAGCAAGTAGTAAGCAAGCCTATTTATTTTGAGGAAGATCAGGTGTAATACAAAACTTTGACTGCATTATCTCACTTTTTAGGATAGCCAACTGCAAAAGCTATCCTGAAAAGTGGTCCAGATGAAGGGGTGGCCAAAACCTTGAGAGCTGAGGATACGCAGATGATTAAAAGTGCTAACTGGCTCCCCAAAGCAGTATATACTGGATCTTGAATTTTTATATAAAGTGGTCACCTTGGAGTTTTAATTGAGTTGTTTATACCATTTACAGCTAATGTGCTTATTGAAAAGTTTAATATAAAATTGTGCTATTTATTTTCTATTTCCCCCATTTATATTTTGTTTGTTCCCTCTTTTTTTTCTTGCATCTTTTTGGATAGTACATTTTTATTACATATATTTGCTGTGTTGTCTTGTTATGTATAAAAGTTGTGGTTATTTTAGTGGTTACTTCGGAGTTATAATAAAATTCCTTAACATAGTCTACCTACAAGTAATATTATAGCACTTTACATACATTTCACATAAGCTAAAAAACCTTATTGCTTTATATTTCCATTCTTTCCTTCTAGGCCTTTGTGCTAGTTTTGTTGTAAATTTCACTTCATATATATTATAAACCTCAAAATACATTATTACTTTTGTTTAAATAATAGTCCGTTGTTTTCTGAAGAAATTTAAAGAATAAGGGAAGTCCTTTAATTACCTATGTAGTTAACATTTCCAGCACTCTTCATGTATTTAGTTAGATCCAAAATTATATCTACTATGGTTTTCTGTCTGCTTGAAGGATTCTCTTTCACATTTCTTAGAGTGGAAGCCTGCCGTTGGTACATTCTATTAGCTTTTAAGTGTATAAAAAAGTCTTTATTCATTTTCACATAAGAAAGCAATTTTTTCTAGGGAAAGGATTCTAGGTTGATAGCTTTGTTACTTTCAGTACTTTAAAGAATTTTCTCCAGTCTTCTGGTTTGCATTGTTTCTGATGAGAAATTTGTTAACATGTTTATGTTTTTTTCCAGTGTATATTATTTATCTTTCTCTCTGGCTTTTAAGCTTTTCTCTTTATCACCCGTCTTAAACAATTTGATTAATATGTGTCTTTGTATATAGTTTTCCTCAGGATTCTTGTGCATGGGGTTTGTTGAGATTTTATATAAGTGGGTTTGTATTTGTTATTAGTTACGGAAAAAACGTTGGCCATTATTTCTTCAAATATTTTTCTGTTATTTCTCATCTCCTTTGGGGCTGTAAAGTGTATGTACTTACATGTAATTGCTGTCACCCAAAGGTTTTTCATAGTTCCCTGTGGCTCTGTTGCCTCTTTTTTTTTTCCATATGTTTTTTCAATTTGGATCATTTCAATGGCTATGCTTCAGTTTCACACATCTTTTCTTCTGTTTTCTCTATTCAGCCATTAACCCCAACCATTTTTTGTTTCATCTCTGACATGGAAGGCTTTATCACTAGAAATGTTTTGCATTTTTAAAAGTAAATTCTGTATTTCTCCTTAACATTTTAAATATTTTTCCTAGCTTTCTGAACATATGGAATGCAGTTGTAATAACTACTAGTTTTATCAGTAATGTCATTTCTGCATGATTGATAAGCATTCTCCTCAGGGTGGGCTGTGTTCTTTTCTTTTAATGAATGGTAAATTTCCTTAGATATACCAGGTATTTTGAATTCTTCCTTTTGGATCTTGGTTATTTTTGTAAGTAAATTGTTTTGAGCTTAGTTCTGGGACACAATTGAGCTACTTGGAAACTGATCTTTTTGAGTCATACTTTTAAGTGTTTGTTAAATCAGGTCAGAGCTACATTTGGTCTAGGGTTGCTTTTCCCCACTAAATGACATATGACTCTTCCTAGTCTTGTACCCAACTCCTCGTGAATGATGAGGTTTTTTTACTCTGATAGTTCAGAACAGGCACTGTTCTTTCCTGTTGTCTTATTCCATTCAAACTACTACAACAGAAATTGATTTCTCAAGGTTTTGGAGACTGAAAAGTATGAGATCAAGGTACTAGCAATCTCATTCTGGTGACGGCCTACTTTCTGGTTCATAGCCAGCAATTTCTCCTGTATCCTCACATGGTTAAAGAGGTTAGGAAACTGTATTGGGTCTCCTTTATAAGGGCATCAGTCTTTTTCATGATGGCTCCACCCTCATGACCAAATTTCCTTCCAAAATATCTACCATCAATACCAGGTCAATACCATCTCAGCGGGCATTAGAATTTCAACATATAAATTTTGGGAGGAGACAAACATTAAGACCATAGCACATGATTCTCATACATAAGAAAATACGAATTAAGTACAACATAGGGAATATAGTTACTAATATTATAATTATGTAGGGTGACAGATGGTAACTACACTTATGATGAGCATTGTGTAATATATAAAACTGTTAAATCACCATGGTGTACACCTGAAACTAATATAATATTGTAGGTCAACCAAACTTAAATTATAATTTAAGGAAAATACGAATTGAAACGAAGAAAATTTAACCTCTAAGTTATGTAATAATATGGCATTTTAATGGCAATACTTAAAGCAAATGTTTAAATGAATTAATGATTTTGTGTTTCATTCCTGTAGAAAAATAAGTTAAAAATTAACCATTTTGGGAATGATTCAGAAAATATCACTGATATAGAAAAATCATATTTCAAAGGATAGAACTCATTTAAACTTCTTACATCTTCATTTTTTTTCCTTTCAATATAAACATTGATTTTGATTTATTTGTATTTCTAGATGTGACTCATTTTTTTTTCTCATGTCATTTATTTCTGAGTAGCTAATAAGATTTTTCTCATTAAAAGTAAGCCATTGTAGTTCCAATTTTGGTTAGCACTTCTAATACACTGAAGAAAAAAAATGCTATGTAATCAGTCAATCATGGTCTGGAGGGATTTCTGATGAAACCATACTAAGCTTTTTCAAAATCATATTAATAAAAACCTAAACTCAAAATGGCACTAAGGAAAATACTCTCTTAAGGAAAATAAAATTTATAAAGTTCTAAATCCAATTAAATTTTAGGATACTATTGGAAGAGGAATTCATATGATTACTTTTATTATAATTTCAAAATGTTGCTAGCATTTTTTAAGGTATTTTTAAAATGAAATGCACATATGAGCATCTCCAAGGATAGAATAATTTCATATTGTATTTCTTTTCTCATTCAGATAGAGTAATATTTTCATGTCTTGAGATTGTAACATACAATATATTAACTATTCTTTCATCTGATTTGTCATATTAAATTATATTTAGTATAGAATTTTAAGATTCTTAATTATTTATCAAACTAAATAAGAAAAAAATAACACAAAAGAGAAAGCAAACAAGTAAAATAAGAAAGAAAAACTGGAAGGGAAGGAAGAGGGAAGCAAGTAAGAAAAGAAGTGAGAAAAGAAGAAATGATGGTTAAAGATTTAAAAAAAGACAGGAGAGGGGCACCTGGGTGGCTCAGTCGTTAAGCGTCTGCCTTTGGCTCAGGTCATGATCCCAGGGTCTTGGGATCGGGCCCGCATCAGGCTCCCCGCTCAGCGGGAAGCCTGCTTCTCCCTCTGCCCCACCCCCTGCTTGTGTTCCCTCTCTCACTGTGTCTCTCTGTGTCAAATAAATAAAATCTTAAAAAAAAGAAGAGAGAGGAAAGAAAGCAAGAAAGAAACTCCACTCACCTAAGAATGAGATCACGAAAATAATTCATAGGTCATGAAATGTACGTTTAAAAACTACAGTTAAAAGCAAAGACTGCCATATGCATTTTATATAGGAAGTCAAAGTCCTAACCATAAATATAAAAGAATGCACAGGACCCGTCACATTTAAAACATGTCATTCTGTCTCTCATTACAAAAGTTATAATTTATTGTTATTTTAAAATTCAAATAAATAATTTTTGCTTCTATATTATCAGGTGACTATGACAAAGATTTCTACACACAAACAAAATTTTTTGTACATTTGTTATAGGTATGGATAACCCCTTTAGTATTCTATGTTTACTCAAGTGTAGTATTTTGTATTTTAGTACTCTTTACAAAGCTTCCTACCTCAATTTCCAGTTCTCCAAAGGATATTTTTCTGTGAACAGATCAGCATCTAGGCAATAATTAGTCTTAATCAGATAAAGATGAAATAGGTTGAGGCAGTCTAGGAATAATTAATTTATCTTTGGGGATTGAGAAACCTATGATGAAGAGATCACATTACAAGAAAGCATAGACTTGTCAAAGGCAGAAAAGCTGATCTTTAGCTACAGAGAATTTTTGCCATTTTTGCATTCACTAGTACACCTAATTAATATTTTGCATGGATTTGTTCAAATTAGTCCACCAGGGAATTGGGTCTCATGTGGAAAATAATAAAGCCAAGTAGAAATGCTGACCCAAGGTCAGTAAGCACTTAATCAAATGGGCATTCAAGCTATTAATTTTCTTTTATTTTTTTTATTAAAAGATTTTATTTATTTATTTGAGAGAGAGAGAATGAGAGAGAGAGCATGAGAGGGGGGAGGGTCAGAGGGAGAAGCAGACTCCCCGCCGAGCAGGGAGCCCGATGCGGGACTCGATCCCGGGTCTCCAGGATCATGACCTGAGCCGAAGGCAGTCGCCCAACCAACTGAGCCACCCAGGCGCCCCTAATTTTCTTTTAGACTTGGAAATAAAAGAACACTGATAAAAGGAAATAGAATTTAATTAAACAATAATATTAAATGAACTCATTATATAAATAGAATGTTTTCCAAAAACATTTTTTGTTTTCTTCCAAAATTGTAAAAATATCTTTAATAAGTGTTTTTTGTAGAACTTACTCCTGCTTTAAATGTCAGTGAAAATATTACAAAACATGGGTGAAGGACTCATTTATTTAATTTTTTACTTTTGTAATGTTTTACAGTAATATTTATATATATTTACATAATTCATTTTGTTATTTTAATAACTTGACTAGTTTAAATTGAGAAAGCAGTATTAGAATAGCAGAAAGCATAGCCTTTCACACAGGACTTCCTAGTCAAATGTCATTGCTGCCTGTTATTAGCCATATAATCTTGATTATGTTATTTAAATTCTTTTACCTGATTTATTTTCCTAATTGGTAAAATGAAAGTTATGAGATAATTTATGTAACTAATATAGGCAAATCACATTAGGAGAATGCAAGTTACAGAGCAAGTTTCCAGCAACTGTTAGTTGCTTTTATCATCATAATTATCATTGTATTTAGTAAATCAGACTAAACTGTTTTCTAAGATAACCATTCATCAAATGAGAATGAAAATATTAATCAGTATTCTACTAAAAAAAAAACACAACTCTGGTTTTTAGGTAAGTTATTGTATAAATTGGAAGTTATAGATAAAACTCAGGAAAAATGGAAGATAAAATGATTACTTATACTATGTAATATAACATAAATTGGAAAACTATGTGAAAAAAATTTATTTTCTGAAAAGTCAGGATATCTTAAGTTCTTTACATTCATTTCATGAATTTGATATTGAAGTATGCTACAAATTCATTCAAGTAATGCAGACATTACTTCGTGGGGAATTAGACATCGTGGTTCTTTCTACCAGAATGCCTCAAGGATGCTTTCATGTAGAGTTAGTGAATCCAAAATATCACTCACTCCTCATCAATCATGGATTGACTTTCTTCAGAGTTGGCAAATTTGTCAGTAACCTGGATATTCAAGTTACTGACTTATGTTCTATCTTCTTGGCTCTAAACTTTTATGTCCCCAGGTAATAAAACACCTCTGATTTTGTGTGTTTGTGTGTGTGCACATGCCTTGCACTTGAGCTTATTTTGTTTTTGATTCTTGATGTTTAGAATTTCCTGGAATTCCATGCAGCAGAGGTGGAAAAAAAAGAAAAAGAAAAAGAAAATTATTTCATTCCCAGAAATGGGGATAAATTTATATTATATATTCCAGAAATAGAGATAAATTTCTCCAAATAGTTTACTCAGTCCTTATAGATGAAAGTAAAGACATTGCAAAATTGCTAAACACACCTCAGAAACAAACATGCAAATACAGCAAAAGTAGCAAAATCTATAGAGGGTTAGCATTATTCTTTTACTTTATCATTTCTATTTTTTTTTAAATTTATTTTCATGAGTGCTGCAGAAAACAACTATTTTAAACTGTTATCCTTAACTCATGGAATACTCTAGAACTAATGTAAAGGATGTATGCAAAAAATACATAAAGTGATATTTATAATGGTAAAAAAGGGCATTTTGCTTCCCAGCTATCTAAATATTTTATAGTAAGAGCCCTTACAAGTCTTAGAGGGGTCAAATGTATTTGATTTATTATTTCCGCTTGAGAGTACTACATTATGAGTATGAACCAAAAAATTGAAATTCCATTTTTCAAAAAGAAAAATGTTGGATTTTGTCTGACTGGAAAAGAATATGGTAGATGGTTGAAAGGGCAGAAACTTTTACTTATCCAATATAACCTATTCTCTTCCACAGAAATTGGATTGTTATATATAATTACAAGACCAAAGGTCCATGAGCAAGGGGTCATGTACCATTTCTGAATGTGAGAATAAAGATGAAGCCTCTCCTTCCCCATTCTCCTTTTGTAAGAAGACTGGATCCCAGTGTCAGTGAACGAGATTTGACCTTGCTGGTGAGCCTGGCAGGTTTTTATCCCCTCCCTGGAGAGTAACTGTTGGCATATCTAGTCTGCTACTTAGAGGTTTTAGCTTAGCACTGTGACCAACCATCCTGCACAGTTTCAGAATTCCCCAAATATCTTGAGAAGGAAAATGTTCCTGTTTGTGCATCTGGACTGCTTCCAGATCTTTTTGCTGCCTCTAATAAATTACTCTAGGATTTTCTAGATGTTCAAAGGCATGCTATGAATTACTACAAAAGATTATTTGATGTTTGAAAAATGTCTTTTTAGATTTTCATATTCTAATAATTTACCCATTTTTATGAAATGGCTGAACTTTCTTATTGACTTGGGAGATTTTATATGAATTATAAATATTGACATTTTTATATTCTAGAAATCTCATCTATTTTACCCCAGTATGTACTTTTTCTTAAATGTTGTTAATGTTGTTTCTTATTTTATCAAAGTTTATATTTTAATCTAGTCCAAGTATCAATTGATCCTTTTACCTTTGTTTTTGTTTCTACTTTAACCATATACTTCTTATTCTAATTTCAAAAACATATTTCTTAAATTTTGATATCTTTTCAGTTGTATGTCAGTGCTGTATCTTTTCTTTATTGATGCATGACCGGGACAAGAGAATGTGCCTCACAGTCTTCCAAATCAGGTCTGTGCTCTAAATTCCATCTCCATGGTTTCATGGAAGCTGGGCTTTTCACCGGCTCTTCCCAGCCAAGGATGGAGTATACAGGGAGTTGATGTAAGGGGTTGGGTTATAACCCCAATTTAGGACCCCTCTAAGACTTGTAAGGGCTCTTTCTATGAAATATTTAGGTAGCTGGGAGGCAAAATGTCCTTTGTTTATCATTATAAATATCACTTCAGTTAGTTTTGCCTATGTCCTTTATATGAAATCTTCAGAAACTAGTTTTCAAGTTTCATGAAAAGTCTAGGGTCTATTATAATTATGTTGACTTATGGATTTATCTGATTTCTATTGCTGCGTTCTACAGCCAAATGGCACATTTTTCTCAAATATTGGTCATATGCATGTATTTTTACTTGCAGTCATACATACTTTAAGTATCTTGCAATTTGAATGTTAGCCAATCGACATCAGTCATCAAAGCTACAATTCACCAGCATACGTTTTATAATGAAGGAGGAAATGTACTTATAAATATAAGCAGGGGATAAAATAAATATTTTTACATCAATTAAACTGGTTTAAAGTAAGATTCTCAAATACATGTTCAAAATTATTTTTTAGGGGCGCCTGGGTGGCTCAGTCGGTGAAGTGTCTGCCTTCGGCTCAGGTCACGATCCCAGGGTCCTGGGATTGAGCCCCATATCGGGCTCCCGGCTCAGCCGGGAGTCTGCTTCTCTCTCTCCCTCTGCCCCTCCCCCCTGCTCGTGCCCTCCCTCTGCCTGCCACTTTCTCTGCTTGTGCTCTCTCCTGCTCTCTCTATGACAAATGAATAAATAAAATCATTTTTAAAATTATTTTTTAAAGTGATAAAGTATCTAACACATAAATCCATACCATCAGTAGTATTTTTATACATTAACGATAGAACACCTTCCTGGTTTCCAATACAAAAGATTTTCTGTAAGTACCCTCCGACTTTACTGTCCACTGTCCAATCTCCCAGGATGAGAGTGAAGGCTTAGAGTGAAGGTCTCATATCCTTTGTATATTGAGTCTTACCAGAAAGACTAAGTAGGCATGGGTAGCCTACCCTGCCTACTTCCTTGTAGGAGTAAATCCAGTCCCAAGGAGAACAAGTTTGTGTTATCTTCATCATGGCTTCTGTCACTTGGCTAGACTTTTCTTCCATATGGGGAATCTTATCTGTGATTAGTAGAATATGTGACTGAATTAGTAAGTCTTATTCTGAGATTCAGATAGAAATTTCATTTGGACATCATACTGAGTTACATCTCCCCATCTCAACTCTATCATGATAAAATTGACATTTGTCCTGCTATCAATGTTGGTTTGTTCGCCATTTAATTACAATATAGTCATGAACTCTTGTGTAATTTAAAAAATAATAAACACTAAATTTGATGTATAACATCTACAATTTCAAAATCTTTTATTCCTAATAAAGGCTTTCAATCTGTGTTCCAAGCAGATAGAAGGGACAGAACAAAAGAAAAGGGCAAATGTCAAAACCCCAGGTCTGTAATACTCTTAAGAAGATCCAGGGCGCCTGGGTGGCTCAGTTGGTTGGGCAACTGCCTTCGGCTCAGGTCATGATCCTGGAGTCCTGGGATTGAGTCCCGCGTCGGGCTCCCTGCTCGGCAGGGAGTCTGCTTCTGCCTCTGACCCTCCCCCCTCTCATGTGCTCTCTCTCTCTCAAATAAATAAATAAAATCTTTAAAAAAAAAAAAAAGAAGATCCAAACATAAATTCCTTGTAAATACTTTGGTAGACATGAATGCAATTGCACAAGAAACTCCATGGAGTCCAGAAAAAGTGAACATGTCCTCAGTAGAGGAATGGGTTATGAGTGAATTTGGGGTAGCCAGTCTACAGTGCCTGCTACAAAGTTCTTAGGATATCTGTAAATTTAGTGAAAAAGTGATATTAATGCCTACATTAATCTGAAGTCTTAAAATAGAGTGATTTCACAGAGTTCTTCTGCTTTTGTTTCTAGCCTAGTTTTAATCACATTTGTTTTCCTGGAAATTGCAGATATGAAACCTGATATTGTAAGAATGAAAAAAAAATGTGAAATCAGGGACTAAATGCTTCTAACATTTAGGATAGAAATCTGGTCATTAACAGAGTAGATAACTTGATTTTAAGGACTTTATATAGGTAATTTTGTTCTCAATATGTTACATAAGACACTGTGATAGTCCCCGAGAAGATATAAAAGTTTAAAATCTGCATTTAAATTCTAACACATGCAAATTTAGATCTATGCAAATGAGATTATTAGATTAGTGTTAGAAAAATTTTAAATTTCTATTTAACTTTATAAATCCTATTAAGATAAAGATTTAGAGGAATACTTGTGCTTTGATGTTAGCTCTGAGAACAACCTGTTTGAAATTCGGTGTTGGCTCCTGGGCATGTGTTACAGGAAATTGTGAAGGATGTGGTTTGATATTTCTTTGCTGCTACCATATATCCTTTTTAATCTACCACTTCCCAGTTTCCCAATTTCCTCAATGCCAATGCTATTGTGTTCTTGAAAAGAAATGACAAAACTGATTTTCTCTTGGGTAACAATTAGCAGTTGGGATAACCTTAGCAGCAAATAAAAGAAGATTGTACTCACTTGCTTATAACATAAGGATCTCATATTATTTCATGTAATAGGATCCCCAGATATTAGGAAGGATCTAAATATCCTCAGGTTCAGCCTCTTGCTTGTTTCTTTTGTCTTTTATATTGTAGCTTCAACCTAGAGCAAAAGACATTTCTTCAAGTCCTTCCAGGTTTTACATTCAGAGTAAATAATATCTACATAAAGAAGAAGGGTTCTTTATTCTTGGATTTGTTTCATAGGCTAGTATAAAGGGCACATTTCCCAGAAAAACACACAGAAGCTTTTCCCTCATATCTCATTATTAATCACAATCAGTCATGCTTTTTTTTTTTTTCAAATTCAATAAATGATAATATATATGAAAGTGCCATGATGGTCATAGACCAGTCAGGATATGTTCCTGGAGATTGATAAAGGATCACCTTCTGTGGTGGAGGGTGGCCAACAGAACAAAATCAGCCTCTAGCTGGGAAGGAAGAAAATAGTAAATAAATATTGGGTAGGGAACCAACTGGAGCAGCTAAATAACTTAGAGTAGAATTGTTTATTCTTTAAAAAAAGACAGTAATCTCAGGAAACAAACTGAGGGTTGCTGGAGTGGTGGGGGGTGGGAGGGATGGGGGGACTGGGTGATAGACATTGGGGAGGGTATGTGGTACGGTGAGCGCTGTGAATTGTGCAAGACTGTTGAATCACAGATCTGTACCTCTGAAACAAACAATAAAATATATGTTAAAAAAAAAAAAGATAGCAGGAGGGGAAGAATGAAGGGGGAGAATCGGAGGGGGAGACGAACCATGAGAGACTATGGACTCTGAAAAACAAACTGAGGTTTCAGGGGGTTGGGTGGATGGGTTAGCCTGGTGATGGGTATTAAAGAGGGCACGTTCTGCATGGAGCACTGGGTGTTATATGCAAACAGTGAATCACGGAACACTACATCAAAAACTAATGATGTAATGTATAGTGATTAACATAACAATAAAAAAATTAAAAATAAAATAAAAAAGACAGTAAAATAGTTGTACATATTAATAAAGGTAGGAGTTTTGCTATTAATAATAGACATGGAGGTGATTTGGGGTAGATTTTCTAGGATCCTTCACATTACAGTATGAGGGAAACCTAGTACTTTATCTCTGAATAAAAAAAAATTATGTTAAATATAAATCATTCATTTAAACATATACACAGAAAAATATTTCAATAAAAATGTTTGTAATATTTAAAAATTTTTAGGCTTAAAATAGAATTTAACAGGGATTAACATATATCACATGACTCATCTACATTTTATGTGCTAGATACTTTGCTCTTTTAACAATCCATGATAATGTTTTATTTGAACTATGGCATATTATGGACTTCTGTTCAGCAAGTTGATTGTTTGATATACTAGGAAAATAGCTCAAAAATGGATATGTTTATTTGTTAGTAATATTAACTACTCAGAATGTAACTACACATATTCCGTAATAGGAAGTCAAAATTTATTTGATGAATGTATGAATAAACAATGTCATTTACTGAAACTTCCTATATGCCAGAAACTTTATTGTCATATTTAATATTAGCAACATTGCAAAATTGGTCCTATTTTCCCCATTTTACAGATGAGATGACATATGTTAAATAATTTTCTGTAAAGACAAGTATTAGCTGATACCCCTTTTTATTTGTGGAATGCTTTTATTTGGGTTGATGACTGATATTAAGAGAAACAAACTAGGTACCTATATTTTTATAAGTGACATAAGCAATGAAAAGATTATTGAAAAGAGTGGTAGTTTGCCATTAAACAGAAGTTTTGCTCAATAGTGAGAGAAACATTTCTCAGTTCACATACAGAGCATATTCAGTAGCCCAAGTAAAAAAAAAATGTAATATAACTTTTTATATTAACATGATGAAAGTCTTTCAGTATGGCTAGTAACATATATAACCTGAAACTATGGCTGAGGTGATGGCTTCACTTCTTCCACCATCTGGAAATATAAACTAATTTAAGTTGTAATATATAGTCTAAGTTATTTACACTAAATTTGAAGTGACTTCATCTCTATAATAGAAATAGGACATCTCTTGTATATCTTTATATATATAAAAAAACTATATCACATGTGTTGTGCAATATTTTACTGTTGTAACCCAAAGGAAATGAACTGGAAATTTCATTTTTTCATTTCATTTTATTTTATTTATTTAATTTTATTTTATTGGAAGTTGCCTGTGATCTATAAAAGGCAAAAAAATCTCATTTGAGTAGAGTAAAAGGATTAGTTATTACTCATGCATGCAAAAATTTTTAAGGATTCAGCTGTGTCAGTGATAGATAGACTACTGAGAAACCATTTGACATTTCTGTGATTAGGTTAGACAGGTCCCAACTCTTATTAGTGAGTGTTGCCTTGTTCTGTTACAGAAGAGAAGGCAGCTTTCTTCCTGGGTTTTCCCCCTGGTGCTGCCTGCTTTAACTAAACCTGTAACATTTTCGACAAGCAAATCAGGAAGGACTTTGCAGGCAGATGGTGGAGCTGCCTATACATTCTCATTTACATGTAACCTTGGTTCCTAACTGTACTTGAGCCATATGCAGGGGTCTTGCATTCCCTTTGGGTTGGTTTCAAGTGCTAGGTAGACAAGTCAAATCTAACTTGGCCCATGTTTCCCTAATGTGATTTAATTCAACGGAGCTGTGCAAAGTGTTTATCAAAAGAACTTATGAAACTCAAATCTTGGCTGAGTGGAAAAATTGATACCAACTTTGGTTAGTGAGGGGAATGCCCTGGGAGACTTACTATTTCTGGGAAATGAAGACTAGGTTATATAATTTGTAAGTTAAAGTAAAATTTAAAATATAACCAAACAAACTCTTCTTGGGATTTTGAATTGCCTAAGTTTAATATTGATCTATTAAAGTGTCTGCAAATGTAATTTAAGCAAACATACAGTAGCTAGATTATGTATTTTCCATTATTGGAAAATCTAAAGATAACTAATGTTAAAAAATATACAGACATTCTAACTCTCACTTTTAACCTTTTATATGCTTTTGATAATATATCCAATGAATAACAAATCAATTTTGGTCACAACCAGAAATTCATTTGTGATCCATCAGAATAAGTAATAAAACATGCAACAGGTAAAATTATATTCATATAAAATAAAAATTTAAATATTAGGGTGAGGAATAGAAGTAGTATATTTTAATGCATCATTTTTTACCTTATGAATTGTAAGGACACATGCTTAATGCAATTCAACATGCAATAGTTAGAAATCTACTTCCTATAACTTTGTTGTCTATGACATAGTCAAGCTCATTATAATAATACTATGTATATTACTTTTCCATAATGAAAACTTTTCTCATTGTGAAAAATGAGTATAGAATTTTGAAAAGAATTGGAAAATCTATAATTCTATTATCCAAAATAATTATCAGCATTATATCTTTCTATATTTTCAAAATCTTTCTATATTTTAAGCATAATAGATAAATCCGTATAAACAAATTCTTATATTTTTACTAAACTCTATACTCTAAGTATATCCCTGAGCTAAATTAACTTCAAACACATTTTTTTTTAAGCTGGAAAACATTAGTTTTATGGATCTGTCTTTACAGCAACAGCTTATTGTAAATGATTATGATTTTTGTAAGTTTGCACTATTATAAGTAATTATGTGATTAATATTTTGGCATAAATACTTGTATTTAGTTGAAATGACTTCCCCAGGAAAGATTTCTGGACTAAAAATTTATTGAAGAGTGAGATTTTTAGACTTGTATAACATTTTGCCAAACTGCCTTCAGAAAAGTTTATAGTGATGTGTTCTATCACCATTAGTGTATGTGTTTATCAAACACTGTCAGGATACATTTGTTTGCAAACAATGTCTAATATAAATATGATTACATGACTTTTCTTATAAGCAGTTTAGTGGTGGGACCAGAATCATGAGTAATTGATCCTTTGGGGGTAATGATATCTTTGGACCTAGATTAATTTTTCCCCTGTTCTATTAATATCAGTACGGAATTTAT
Organism: Neomonachus schauinslandi; assembly: GCF_002201575.2. NCBI lineage: Eukaryota > Metazoa > Chordata > Mammalia > Carnivora > Phocidae > Neomonachus > Neomonachus schauinslandi. Next base: position 136,129,200 of record NC_058409.1, on the reverse strand, counting down.
TCATATGTTGCTAGAACTCTGAGAATTGATAGAAACGTAAATTTCTAGGCGTGGTGTTTAAAGGGCAAAAGACATGATAAGCCATTCTTTTCCATAATTCTTTCTATGGAGACCGCAAACTTTCCACAAAGATTCACCAAAGACATTCCCTTATGACTCATGGACCAGAATTTGGTTAAATTCTGACTCGTACAGAATCATATTTAGAAACATTTATCTACCAATGATATTTTAAATTATAAAGAGTCATTATAATAAAAACATATTAAAAAGGCAAATAGGGCAAAACATATATCAAATTGTCCAACATGGACATTGGTTCCAGCTTCTGGGAAAGGTCTTCCTTCACTGTTTATTATCTTCTGTAGCCATATGAAAGATGAGTTGCACAACTATAGTGACTCATTTGTTGCTCTGTGTCTAGGGGACCAACTCTAGTATGTGCAAAACAAGTGTCACCAAGTTTTTAGACAGAAAACATAGCATCTTAACTTCCTATGGCTTAATTCTCCACCCTCTGAATTTCACATTTCAGCATCTCTTACCATTCCCCATTTTCTGGTGCCAAAATCTGTATGAGAATACTTTTGAGTAGCAAGAAGCGGTAACATCCATTCAAACTGGCTTTAAAATATAAAAACATATATTATCAGATATAATAAGTACCTATACCTGTAGAGATGATTATGTGGTTTTTCCTTTAGTGTTTTAATATGGTGAATTACATTGATCTTCCAAACTTGTATTCCTGGAATAAACCCCATTTGATCATGATGCATGATTCCTTTTTTGTTGAATTCTATTTGCTAATGGTTTGTTCAGATTTTTTTTTGCATTTATGTTAATGTGGGATATTTTTATTCCTTATGGCATCTTTTTCTGGTTTTATTATCAGGGGAATAGTAACCTCATGTAATGAATTGGGAAACAATTTTACCTCTTAAATTTTTTGGAAAATTTTGTTTAAGGCTGGTAATATCTCTTCCTTAAGTCTTTAGTAGAATTTATTCTGTGGGCCTGTAATTTTTTGTGGGACATTTTTAATTTACAAATTATATTTCTTTTTTTTTTTAAAGATTTATTTATTTGACAGAGAGAGACACAGTGAGAGAGGGAACACAAGCAGGGGGAGTGGGAGAGGGAGAAGCAGGCTCCCCGCTGAGCAGGGAGCCCAATGTGGGGCTCGATCCCAGGACCCTGGGATCATGACCTGAGCCGAAGGCAGATGCTTAACAGACAGAGACACCCAGGCGCCCATACAAATTATATTTCTTTAATAATTATAGGACTATTCACGTTATACCTTTCTTCTGAGATTTAAGTTTTGTATTTCAAGGGATTTTTTTCATTTTTTAAGTTAAAATTTATTGATATAAAGTTGTTTATATTTCCTTATTATCATTGGACTTTCATATATGGCAAGGCTATCTCTTTTAAGTCCTCACATTGGTGACACATATCTATTCTCTTTTCTGAACAATCTGGCTAGAAGTTTATTTATTTACTTGATCTCAAAGAACTAGCTTTTGGGTGTCTCTGTCTGTTAAGCATTTTTTTTTTTTTTTTACTGTTTTCTTCCCTCATTCTTTTTTTTTTTTTTTTTTTTTAAAGATTTTATTTATTTGACAGAGAGAGACACAGCGAGAGAGGGAACACAAGCAGGGGGAGTGGGAGAGGGAGAAGCAGGCTTCCCGCAGAGCAGGGAGCCCGATGTGGGACTCGATCCCAGGACTCTGGGATCATGACCTGAGCTGAAGGCAGTCACTTAACCAACTGAGCCACCCAGGCGCCCTACCCTCATCTTTATTATTTCCTCTGTCTTCTTTCTTTAGGCCTAATTTGTTCTTTGTTTTATAGTTTCTTTAAGGGGAAAGCTGAGGTCACTGATTTTAGTATCTTTCTTCTTTTCTGACAAAGGCATTCAATGGTATGAATTTCATGTTAAGTGCTGTTTTAGCAGCATACTAGAAAATTTTATATGTTGCAGTTTCAAATTTATTTGGTTCCAAATCCTTTATAATTTCTCTTTTGAATTTTTCCTTGACCCATTGGTTATTTAGAAGTGTCCAAGTTTGTTTCTAATTATTTGGAGATTTTTAAGTGATTTCTTTTGCTATTCATCTCTAATTTAGTTTTATCAATACAGACTTTTATATGAATTATATTCTGATAAGCATATTGAGATTAATTTTTTTGGCCTGGAATATAGTATATCTTGAGAAATGTTACTTCATACAAGAATATAATGTGTATTTTGCCGTTGTTGATAAGAGTGTTCTATAAATATCAAGTATGTCAAGTTTGTTAGTAGTATTATCCAAGTCCTCAATATTCATACTGAATTCATCTCTGCATTTTGTATCCTTTTTTTAGAGAAGGGCATTGAAATCTGTTGAGTGTCTATTTTGTTGAAAGTCTATTTTCCTTGCAGTTCTGTCAAATCTTGCTTCACACATTTTGAAGTTTCATTATTAGATACACCAACATTTAAGAATGTTATGTCTTAATTATTTGACCTCTTTGTGATTAAGAAATGGATTCAACTCTGGTTATAGTTTTTGAAACCCACATTATCTGATATTGTTATAGCATTTCAGCCTTTTCACTAGTGTTAGCAGAGTATGCTTTTATTTTTAACATATTTGTATCTTTACATTTAACATGCATTTCTTCTGGGTAGCATACATTTTGGTCTTGCTCTTTTATCCAGTCTGAAAATCTCTGACATGTAAATGCATGTTTTTATCACTTCCACTTAATTGCATTACTTACATGGTTGGCTTAAAATTGAACATCTTGAACATCTCACTATTTTCTGTTATGGCATATGATTCTTATGGTGCACATTTTTACTTTTTTTTTTTTTTGCTTTTCTCATATTAATTCCATTTTTTTTCTTTGTTGGATATTAGATTTAAATTTTTGTTTTGTTATTTTAGTAGTTTATTTATAGTTTTTAGTGTGCATACTTATCAGAATCTACCTTCAGATAATATTATACCATTTGGAAGCTGATTTGTTAGTGTAGTAGAGAACAGGGGTACAGGTCATTGATGAGAAGCCCCCGATTCTCCAAAAGGTACAGTCACTCTTCGTTCTCAGTCAAAAGTATCCATACAGAAAATTCTTTCAATTTACTTTTCAATTGAGTAAACTAATACACTTACAAACCCATCAGTCCACAAGGTCCAGTCTATGAGATCTCAGCTTACTTGTTCATGAACATGGCTCCAGGACAAACTGCCTTCCTTTGACTAGTTGTTCAATAAATTTTCCGCGGATAGAAGTCCTGCTCACATTTATCTCCTAGAAAGAGGAGCTATTTGGATGAAAAAATGTACAAATGTGCCTGGATTTTTGGCTTCCCCCTCTGTAAATAAAAAGGAGCACCATACTTTAATAATTATAATAAAATAATATTTTATGTTATATACTACATTCTGTCCAACTGCCAAGAATCTATCAGCTTTCTATATTTCCTTTTGCTCAGATAAAAATTTTGTCTCATATATGTTCATATTGTTCCCATCACAGTGTTGAGAGGAATGGGGCATGTAGAAGTTAAGCAAATTGTTGAAAATCCCCACAGTGTTCTGTTTTAGTTTTGTTTTGCTACCATAAAAATATGTCCACAATGTTAGCAGTTTAACACAACACCCATTTACTAGCTCACATTCTTATAGGTGAGAAGTCAGGTTGCCTTGCATGCTTCTCTGCTCCAGGTTTCTCAAGGCTGAAATTAAAGTGTTGGTGGTGGGTTCTTATCATCAGGCTCTGGGTAGAATCAGCTTCCAAGTTTATTCTGGATGTTGGCCTAATCTAGTTCTTTGCTGTTGTAGAAATGAGTTTCTGTGTCCTGCCAGATGTCAATGGTGGGCTCCCCCTAGCTCCTGGAGATTTTGGCTGTCTATAGTTTTTGCACACAGGCCACTACATTTCACATCCAGCATGTTAGATCTCTCTTCGTGCTTCAAATATCTTGGCATGTTGAGACTCTTTATGATTTGAATATCTCTGACTACCCTTCTGCTGCACTCTTTGCCTACAACAGGAGAAAATTATCTGAGAAAGTACTCATATGACTAGATTCCCACCCATATAATCCAGGATAATCTTCTTGTTTTAAACTCAATAACAGGCATTAAGGAGGGCACTTGATGTGATGAGCACTGGATGTTATTGATGAATTACTGAACTCTACATCTGAAACTAAGGAGGTACTATATGTTGGCTAATTGAATTTAAGTAAAAACAAAAACAAAAACCCTCAATAAATTTAAAAACATCTGCAAAATCCCCTTTGCATTTAATGTAAGGTATTCACAGTTTCCAGGGATTAGACTATAGACATCTTTAAAGGACCATTATTCTGGATACCATATAATCCCTGCCTGTCTTGAGACTCATACAAATATTTAAGCAAATTGCTATTGATGTAGGCCATTCTGACATTTATGGAGATGTGTTTAGACTATTTCTAAATGTGATTTCTAGTCCATCTAATTAACTAGAAGTCACTGAATTTGTCAACCATAATTTCAACTATGCTGAACACAATTGGAAACAGAATTTTTTTATTTTTTTAAACTTTAAATAGAGAAACAATGTCTCCCAAAGTGTTACACAATTTTGAGATTTACAGATAAAAAGTAAAGTGATAAGAACTGAATCAGGTATTTAAAATACCGATCTCATAAGCTAAGTTAATGACATGCAAACTATCACAGTCATAATTACAAAATGGAAGTACAAATGCTACAATTTTCCAATTTATTTTACCTTTCTATGTGCCTTTTTTTTAAAGAAAAATAAAGCTTCTTATATTTATGTTCATATTCAGTTCTTCGTGTTTTAAAAATACAATACTTTGCTTATTAGGTAATGCTTTTGTAATCCTAGTTCAGAGAAATGAAACTGTCCCATAAACTTTTGTATAAACTCAGTTTGATTGCAGTATTTCTAAATTATATATTTTTAATGTATATGTCAATAATGAAAATGGGTCCAAAATAATATATTAAACAAAATATGTTATTAAATATACTTAACATTCATTTTCATGATAAAATTGTTTAAAGTTGGTTCAAAAATAACATTGTGAAACTCCTCACTCAAAAACCATTAAGATGGTGGAAAAAAGTTTTTTCAACAAATGGTGTTCGGTAAATTGGATAGCCACATGCAGAAGAATGAAACTGGACCGTTTCCTTACACCACACACAAAAATAGACTCAAAATGGATGAAAGATCTAAATGTGAGACAGGAATCCATCAAAATCCTTGAGAAGAACACAGACAGCAACCTCTCTGACCTCAGGCACAGCAACTTCTTGCCAGACACGTCTCCAAAGGCAAGGGAAGCAAGGGCAAAAATGAACTATTGGGACTTCATCAAGATAAAAAGCTTTTGCACAGCAAAGGAAACAGTCAACAAAACCAAAAGACAACCAACAGAATGGGAGAAGATATTTGCAAATGACATATCAGAAAAAGGGCTAGTATCAAAAATCTATAAAGAACTTACCAAGCTCAACATCCAAAGAACAAATAATCCAATCATGAAATGGGCAGAAGACATGAACAGACATTTCTCCAAATGGCCAAGAGACACATGAAAAAATGTTCAACACCACTTGGCATTAGGGAAATACAGATCAAAACCTCAATGAGAGGGGCGCCTGGGTGGCTCAGTTGGTTGGGCGACTGCCTTCGGCTCAGGTCATGATCCTGGAGTCCCAGGATCGAGTCCCGCATCGGGCTCCTTGCTCAGCAGAGAGTCTGCTTCTCCCTCTGACCCTCCCTACTCTCATGCTCTCTCTATCTCATTCTCTCTCAAATAAATAAATAAAATCTTTAAAAAAAAAAAAAAAAAACCTCAATGAGATACCACCTCACACTGGGTCAGAATGGCTAAAATTAACAAGTCAGGAAATGACAGACGTTGGCAAGGATGCAGATTCCCTACACCGTTGATGGGAATGCAAGCTGGTGCAGCCACTCTGGAAAACAGTATGGAGGTTCCTCAAAAAGCTGAAAATAGAGCTACTACGACCCAGCAATTGCACTACTAGGTATCTACCCCAAAGATACAAATATAGGGATCCGAAGGGGCACATGCACCTCAATGTTTATAGCAGCAATATCCACAATAGCCAAACTATGAAAAGAGCCCAGATGTCCATCAACAGATGAATGGATAAAGAAGATGTGGCATATATATACACAATGGAATACTACTCAGACATCAAAAAAACCAAAAATGAAATCTTGCCATTTGCAGTGACATGGATGACATGAATGGAACTAGGGGATATTATGCTAAGCAAAATAAGTCAATCAGAGAAAGACAATTATCATATGATCTCACTCATATGTGGAATTTAAGAAACAAAACAGAGGATCATAGGGTAAGTGAGGAAAAAATTAAATCAAGATGAAATCAGAGGGAGACAAACCATGAGACTCTTAATCATAGGAAACAAACTGAGGGTTGCTGGAGGGGGACGGGTGGGAGGATAGGGTTACTGGGTGATGAACATTATGGAGGGCACCTGATGTAATGAGCACTGGGTATTATATATGACTGATGAATCACTGAACTCTACCTCTGAAACTAATAATACATTATATGTTAATTGAGTCTAAATTAAAAAACAATTAAGATGGTAAACTTTATGCCATATATTTTACCATAATAAAAGAAGTAATATTAGTTGATAAAAAACAATTATAAGAATGGAAAAAATCCAATGCATGGAAATACCTATTTAAAAATTACCACAGGGACGCCTGGGTGGCTCAGTTGTTAAGCGTCTGCCTTCTGCTTGGGTCATGATTCCGGGTCCTGGGATCGAGCCCCTCATCAGGCTCCCTGCTCGGCGGGAAGCCTGCTTCTCCCTCTCCTACTCCCCCTGCTTGTATTCCCTCTCTCACTGTGTCTCTCTCTGTCAAATAAATAAATAAAATCTTTTAAAAAACATTACCATATGAAAGAGAATATTTTATTAAAATATCTTGAGCGGAAAATCAAAACAAAATTGCAGTTCAGTCACTATTTAATGAATTATTTCCATTTCCTTTAAAAAGTGAACTAATTCTAGAAGTTAGAAAAATCTTATCTTACTGTGAGATCCATGACCGGACATTACTCCAATTCCTCAAAGTCTTTCATAGAAAAACAAAGTTTACAAGGGTAATAAAAATAGAATTTCACCAAAATTTTACAGTTTTAATAATTTATTCTATTCATTTTCCTCAAACACCATATTTTGAAATTCTAAACTAATGAAAGCGTAATTGTCATCGCAATGTTAAACTGACCGTGGTTTTAGAGAACACTGTTCTTACTTATCTTTTTACTATTAGCTGAAGATACAAAGATGAATATGTTTAGAGTCCAGTGGAATAGATAATTGTAATAGTTAAATCAGAATATATAGCACAATCGCTATTACAGAAATATATAGAGAGCAGTAGAAACACAGACTGAGGGATATAATACACTCTGGTGAAAAATTCAGGGGATTTTTCTGATTGATAGGGGATACATCTAAGAACATTGATTAGATAGGCATTTGAAAACCTGTATCTCATTACTAAACTTTAAATTTAACCTTGATAATTCAATGAACTATTTGAGCAAGCAAATGGCACAATCAAATTTATTCTTTTGCAAAATATGCAAGCATCATCACAAAGGCAAGATAAGAGTGAATAAATGATAATATCTAGGAAATAAGGCAGGAGACTGTTTCATAACCAAATAAAATAGGAGGTGACTTAGCTTACGCTATTGAGTACAGAAAACTATGGAGAAATTCAAGTGATAAAATGTGAGGTGGAATGTATAGATATTTACTTTAGCATTTGTTGTGAATTGTATCTGGATGTATGCCTACAACATTATGAAGAAAATGAGACACCATTATATAATTTAAAGCAGGAAAAATATGAATAAATAATAATAATGAAAACTAACAAATGTAATAGTTACTCTATGTCAGGCAATGTTTCCAGTGTTTTACAACTTCAAAAAAAAAAAGAAAAAATTATGAGACAGTTATTATTGTTATCTTCATGTATCAGGAAACTAAAATATTATATAACTAGCATTCCTGAGGTCATAGAGTTAGAATTGGCAAAGTTTTAAACTTTACCATGTTCTTAGGTGAAAGCTTATTTTTCAAGTTCAATCTTTGCTCTCCCTTATATATAAACAGATATAAATATAACCATAAAGAGACTTTTAGTAGTCAAAATTATGTCTTTTTTCTATTTTTTAAGATTTATTTATTTTAGAGAGAGAGCAAGCATGAGCTGGAGGAGTAGAGAGAGAGGGAGAGAGAATCCCAAGCAGACTCTGCACAGAGCCCATGGGGGAGTGGGGCTCAGTCTCAGGACCCTGAGATCACGACCTGAGCTGAAACAAAGAGTGGGATGCTCAACTGACTGTGCTACCCAGGCACATTGTCTTTTCTGATAAAATCTTTGGAGTTACTATAGGTGAACATTTCTGTAAGCCAAATACTGGAACTTAGCTTCCAGAGAAGACTTAGATTTAAAGAGAAAGAAAAAGAAAGAGAGAAGGAGAGAGAGAAAGAAGAAAGAGGGAAAGAAAGAAAAAGAAAGAAAGAAAGAAAGAAAGAAAGAAAAGAAAAAGAAAGAGAAAGAAAGAAAGAAAGAAAGAAAGAAAAAAGAAAGAAAGAAAGAGAAAGAAAGAAAGAAAGAAAGAAAGAAAGAAAGAAAGAAAGAAAGAAAGAAAGAAAGAAAGAAAAAGAAAAACAGGCTTGGGAATGTATGTTAGTGGATATCCTACCTGTGGTGGGACACTACATAATTTCACAGGAAAAAAAATGTTTAAGTCAAATTAGGGAACATGTTGATAGCACTTAAGAGGATAAATGTAGGCTCTTTATGTCTAAATTTTGTTATCAAGTTAGGACCTTGAAGAAGTAAATGCCAACGACAGGTAATGGTTTTGATTATAATCAATAGTATTTTTTTTTTAAATGTTTGGGCAAAAGTTGTAATTCAGCTTATTCTGTAATTCTTTCAGTTTAGGTTTACTGTCATCCAAATTTAATCATCTCTTATATTGATAGATTAAAAATCAAGAAAAGATTTATTTATCCTAAAATAATTCTATATTGATTATATGAACAATACAGATAGGTTCATTTAAGATATGCATGGACAAAATACATTATACATATACATAATATTTAATTTGGTTTATATAGGAAGGGGTAAATGTTCCTATATCCAAAGCTATTTTGTTTTTTAGAGAATTTAAAACAAAAATGATTCTTCCACAATATCCATTTAATAAGCGAATTTAGCAAAGATCTGATGTGTTTGATGAGTGTTTACTTTGCACAACTATGTTCCACATTGTAGTGTCTTCCCTTTAGCAGTTCATTCCAGCAGGTGGCAAATCTAAACTTGTTTTTTAGTAAACTTTATTTTAAATGAATTTTACACCTACAGATCTAAAGAAAAATTGCAAAAGCGGTACAAATGTGAACTTTTGAACCATAATCTTTTCTTCTTGGAATGCAGAAATGGTGAGGTATGATAGGCCCTGGAGACATAAACATGCTACTGAGAACCCAAAGTAAATTGGGCTCTTTTGTTTGTAATTCGGAGCCTCAGAAAGAAAATCCTTTCCTTTTCTTTAATTTTTCCTTAGAGAACATAAACTGTGTTGTGATGTCAAACTCATTCTGAGTGTAGACACCCCACAGGCAAGTTGTTTGCTCTAATTAAAACAAAATGAATATAAATCTCTTACTCATAAATCTTTGATGGTGGGTTATGTACTTTAATGTTTCTATAGTCTCCTCAGCGGTCAAAATGCTTCTCATTCTGATAACTCTGCTTTCACAAGCCTCCTGATATAGTTATCAAAGTGTATGTGACTCACCAAAATCATTTCATTCTTGTGTACTGTTGAATAATTGGTATCCTTGGGACCATTTAACCCAAATATTCCATGTTGTTAAAAAAAAAAATCACTATCCAGAAGACATTATGTGAAAACATTTATGTGTAAAAATAGGAGTTGGATTTATCAAAAATTGTTCAATAAAACTCATTCAATTGTATTTTTAATTTGATTAGCTGAAATCTTTTTTTTTTGCTTCCCTTTAATAATGTGATGTATTTGAATGTCTTCTGAAAACTTGGGGAAAATAGGAAGTTGGAGAATGTATAAAATAAATTCTTAGGGGATAATTTAGAATGTTAATTTATGAAGGCATAAGAATGATAACTTTAATATTTAGTTTGCATATTAAATTATTATTACCTATATCTAAATATTTTAGTCAATATTCACTGGTTACTGCTGGTTAGTAAGTTGGAGAATTTATTCTTGACATTGTACCATTTTTTTCCTCTTTCCAAAGAAAAATAGTTGTGTCCCATGAGGAAAAAAATGTTACCATTTGCATTTCTTAATTAGATAAAATAATTTGAGGTCATTTTTCAAAACTGAGGCCTATAAGAGTAGCTCCAGACTCTAAAAATATGGAAGACATATCTATAAAAATATTCTTATAATTCTCATAATAGATTCACACCTGTGTCACATGGGAGCAGTGCCCTTGCTCAATACTCGTTTCTTTTTTTTTTTTTTTTTAAGATTTTATTTATTTATTCATGAGAGACAGAGAGAGAGAGAGAGGCAGAGAGAGAAGCAGGCTCCCAAGGAGCAGGGAGCCCGATGCGGGACTCGATCCCAGGACGCTGGGATCATGACCTGAGCCGAAGGCAAACGCTTAACCGTCTGAGCCACCCAGGTGCTCAATACTCAAGTTTCTAATATCCTTCTCCTCAATAATTTTTATTAGCTCAGAGTCCCTGTGGCTGAGAAGGAATTTCTTTAAAAAAACTCCATATAGAAAAAAAACATCTAAATATCTTAGCATACTACTCCTGTCCCCCATTCACTTTTTCCTTACATGATTGGCGATATTACCGCCCCCCCCCTTTTTCCTTTTTAGGACGTCTCAGCCTGCAGTGAGCCTGAGTTCTGATCTCTGCTGCCATGTTGTAAATTAGTTAGTTTAGTCACTAACTGACTTAGTATGGCTGCTGCATGCTGGGGAGCAGTGAAAGAAGTTTTTGTTGCTAAGCATCAAGGCCAACAATTCCACGCGCTATAAAGCTCACATTCTGATTTCACTATGCCTTCCTTCTATGTTTATCTTGAATGGTTCAGAATTCAAATAGGAAAAACAGGAGTGTATGTTATTAGCACTCTTGCTTCCAACAAATTCTGTAAGGTCCTTATCTGTTCTATATTTAGCCAAACTTAACCAAACACCGACAGTAAATTAGAGTCACTGAACATCTCTCTCTCTCTCACTTTCTGTGTATACACACACACATAATTATATATATGTATATATATATATATACATATACTGTATATCTACATATATTCTACATTTCTACATCAATGGTTTGCCAGGAGCTATTATCCAGGATATATAGTTAACAATTCCTTTTTAGAATTTTCATAACAAAATAAATCACATTCAAGACCCTTGAGAAGGGCACCTGGGTGGCTCAGTCGTTGAGCGTCTGCCTTCGGCTCGGGTCATGATCCCAGGGTCCTGGGATGGAGCCCCGCATCGGGCTCCCTGCTCGGCGGGAAGTCTGCTTCTCCCTCTCCCACTCCCCCTACTTGTGTTCCCTCTCTCGCTGTGTCTCTCTCTGTCAAATAAATAAATAAAATCTTAAAAAAAAAAAAAAGACCCTTGAGAGTATGACTGTATAAACGTACTTGGTGTTGGGGCGCCCTGGTGGCTGGGTCAGTTAGGTGTCTGACTCTTGATCTCAGCTCAGGTGTCAATCTCAGGGTGGTGCGTTTGGACGGCATTGGGCTCCGTGCTGCGTGTGGAGCCTATTTAAGAAAAACAACAAGGACAACAACAGAAAGCATACCTGGTGTTAATGTTTCTAGTCTAATTATCACAGTTAAGATGTTGATGTCAAAAATGGAGCAAAGATAATAAAACTTGTGAAGCAGCCCTCCTTATAAAATATTGAGAAGATAATTTTATTTGTGTCATTCTGTAGCCTCAAAGACCTAAAGATGTACATCAAGCAAAATATTTAACATGTCACTAGTAGGCCAGATAATTTTTTTTAATTAGATATAATTTTAGATGAAATAAATGCTAATCATTAATATTAATTCCTATGAGGTAAATTGCCTCTCTATAAAAACTGCCCCCAATTGTTTATAGCTTGCAAAATTCTTGGGGGAAAAATTAACATATGAAGGCGAGTTAAAGATCTCTTGTAAGCTTTTACAAATTCTTACTCTAAATAAATTTCCCTCCAAATAATTTGGTAATTGATTTTTAATGTCAGGGTAAATTAAGCTTAAGTAAACCCACCTCTAACTTAAACACACATAAATTCTGTGTTATTAAATGAACAAAAATTTGAATATCCATAATCTAACAGAGGGAATAATTTAAGCTTATGAGAAAAATTAAAAAGCAGTGTGTTAATAATAATGAGCATTTATTATGTAACTTAATTGGAAATTATGGGACCCAGGTTCAAACATGGATTTTCATACATTGAGTTTTGGGAGGATAGAGTTTAATTTCCTTAGGTTTCTTTTTTCTTCTCTCAAATGTGAGTATTGAACTCTTAAAACTTTTTGTTGCTAACATTTTCTTTGAGAAATCATTTGATTTAAAACTTAAATATATTTAGGAAAAAAAACTGGGTAGACACATACATCAAATTTATTTCCATTTTAAAAACAGTTTGAAGGGTGCCTGGGTGGTGTAGTCAGTTAAGCAGCCAACTCTTGGTTTCAGCTCAGGTAGTAATCTCAAGGTCATGGGATCAAGCCCCACATCAGGCTTGTGCTCAGCATGGAATCAGCTTAGGATTCTCTCTCCCTCTCTCTCTCCCTCTCCCTCTCTCTTACTTTTTCTCCCCTCCCCTCTTTCTCTCTCTTTCCCTAAAAAAAATCTTAAATAAATCTTAAATAAATAAATTTTAAAAACAGTTTGGTATTTTGTAACATCCCAAACATTTTTTTTTTTTTTAGGTTTTAACAATGTAAAGCAACTACTGTTACCATGGGGCTTTTTTTTTTTTATAATTGAATCAAATCTATTTATGTCATCATTGACTCTACTCACTTTTCTAAAAAATGTCTTGCTCTTAATGCATCCGTTATAGACATTTTAAAGTGAAAGAATGAAAACATTTTGGAATGAATACATTAATTTGTGAATGAATGAGGAAAATACAAAAGGCATAACTGAAGTAAAGTATAAATGAACACCTGTGCGTTCTCAAAATGCATTTTTATCTACATTATTTTACCAGTTTAAATGAGGACTTAGAACTTCAATTCATTTTGTAGAGTTTGTATAAAATTATCCTCTTATTGGGAATTTTTATGTCCTAAAAGTGTTTGGAAATAAAGTTTTATATCCTCTATCCATAAGTAAATGACTCAAATATTTCATACAATTTTATCTCTAAAAGATCTTTTTTAATAATGGAATAAAATTCTCACCATAAAATGAGAGTTAATATACTACAAATTGATAGCGAATACCATATAAAGATAAATGACCTGGATCTTTGTGTAGCAATCCCATAGATTATACCCTGGAGTTAAGTATGGCCTTTCAATTCCACTCTATTATTCCTGCCTTTTTGGGGAGACAGGAGAAACAAGTGTTAATGTTGGTCACTGCTTAAGAAGTCTCCATCATTCTTCAGTCACAAAATGTGTTCATCTCCACAGGGCAGAAAACAGGGCATTAAAGATAGATCATCATACTCACATAAGAAACAAATTGCCCATTTTCCCATTGATAGGATACAGTCAAATGGACAGATGGAAGTGTCTTATTATAAAAAGTTTTAGTTTTGAGCCAAAGAGAATAATATATTAAGAGAACAGCTCTTCAAGGGTAAAAGTACACTTGCCTTTATAATTAAATCTATCTCATAATTTTATATTTCTTTCTACCAGGTGGATCATGAAAAAGAAAAATGCTTATCTGTTTACCAAAAAAAAAAAAAAGTGGTTATTTTCCAATATGTCTTTTCTGATAGTTGAAATAAAGATTGTAATGCTAGCCTTCAAAAAATCAACATCACATTTTAGGTAATTTAATCTCCAACAATATGTTTCTAGCATTTTTTGCTTTTTGTTGAAGAGCAGATGACCAAACTATGTGTACTTATAATACATTGAGTTTGTTGTCTTAAGAAAAACTCATAACTTATGATTAGCTCTTTAAAACTTAAATTTCATAGCTCTTCTTATCATGCATCTGTTAAAAAGAGAATTATGTGTGTGTGTGTATATATGTATACTGAATTATATAATTATATATAAAATATATATAGAATATTAAAATATAAAATTGAAATATAAAATATTATATATAGAATATTAAATAGAATATATATATATAAATGAAAAGGCATAACTTGTTTCCCCTGAAAGGAACATCAATAGCAACAGATAATGTACCCTGAACATATTTTATGTGTAAAGCACTTTATAGAAACTTATTTATCTCCTCATTTATGTGCCTTCTATTTATATTTTTATTTTATAAACTAAAGCACTAAATCTTTGTAATAATTTAAAACTTTAAGAATCAACAATTAGAAAACAACCCAATTTTAAAAATGGCCAAAACACCATAAACAAGCACTTTGGCAAATAAGGGAAATGGTTAGTGTTTAGCAATTAAGCATATAAAAAGTTGCTCGACATCATTAGTCTTGAGGAAAATGCAAATCAAAACCACAGTGTGCTACCACTACACATTTATGCAAATAGCTGAAACAAAAACTGACCACAGCAAATGACAAGGAATAGGGCAACAGAAATTCTCATTTATTGCTTGTGGTAATGCAAAATGATGCAGCTACTTTGTAAAACATTTTGAGAGATTATTTTGAAGTTGAACATGTATTTATCACTTGACTAAGCAGCTATACTTCTAAGTATTTACTAAAGTCACAGGAAAACTGATTCACATAAAATCCTGTATATACTTACAGCAGTTTAATCATTATCACCAGAAACTGAAAACTCAAGATTGATTTCTACATATGAAAATGTAAACTGTGATACACTGGACCAATGGAATACTGCCCTAAAATCAAGGGAACAAATTATATGTTCATATAGCAATATGGACTCATCTTAAATGTCTTTGCAAAATGAAATGTTGGACCCCAAAACCCCATATTTATATGGCATTCTGCAGAAGATAAACCTTCTTCTGATAAATGAAGAACATACATCAGTGCTTGCCATAGGTTGGGGAGGAGAGTGGTTACCCACATAGGAGACCCCAAGGTAATGTACATATTATCTATGGCTGCTTTCGGGTTGCAAAGGAAGAATTGCAGCCCACCAAAACAAAAATTTATACTTACTATACAGCCTTTTAAAAGGAATTACTGGGCACCTGGGTGGCTCAGTTGGTTAAGCGACTGCCTTCGGCTCAGGTCATGATCCTGGAGTCCTGGGATCGAGTCCCACATCAGGCTCCCTGCTCAGCAGGGAGTTGGCTTCTCCCTCTGACCCTCCTCCCTCTCATGCTCTCTGTCTCTCATTCTCTCTCTTGCAAATAAATAAAATCTTAAAAAAAAAGAAAAAATTTCTGACTCTTGCATAGGACATGAAAGATCAACATAATAAATTTTATGAATTATACCTATCCCATTTCCTAATCCCTTTTTCCTAAAACACTCCAATCCTCTCCTCAAACATTTACCTATGACATCCGACACACATGTGCACACACACAAACTTTCTCTCCCCTTTTCACTCTTTCTTGCTCTCACTCAATGTCTATTTCTTCAGCTCCCTCTCTCTATTCTTTTTTTAAAATTTCAGTATAGTTGATACAATATTACATTAGTTTCAGTGTACAACAGAGTGATTCAATAAGTCTATATATTATGCTTTTTTTTTACCAGAAGAGTAGCTACCATCTGTCAGCATGCAACACTATTACTATACCATTGACTACATTCCCTATGCTGTACCTTTTATTCCTGTGACTTATTCCATAACTGGAATCCTATATCTCCCATTCTCTTCACCCATTTTGCCCATCCCCATGCCCACCCCCCTGACAACCATCAGTTTGTTCTTTGTATTTATAGTCTGATTCTGCTTTTTTGTTTATTTATCTGTTTTGTTTTATTTTAGATTCCATATATAAGTGAAATTATATGATGTTTATCTTTCTTTGATTTATTTTACTTAGAATAATATTCTCTAGGTCCATTCATGTTGTCACAAATGGCAAGATATCCTTTTTTATGGCTGAGTAGTATTCTATTATGTGTATATATGATGATTTTTCTATCAGTGGACCCTTGGGCTGCTTCCATATATTGGCTATTGTAAATAATACTGCAGTACACACTGGGGGCACATGCATCTTTTTGAATTAGTGTTTTAGTTTTCTTTTGGTAAATATTCAGTAGTGGAATTATTAGATTCTATGGAATTTCTGTTTTTAATTTTGTGGAATCTCCATACTCTTTTCCACAGTGGCTGCACCAATTTCCAGCCGACATTGTTGGAGGGTTCCCTCAATTAATTGTTCATTCTTTGAAGGAACACAGTAGATTTTGTATAATTTTGTCTGCTCAGCTGGGCCATTAGTGCCTAACAAAGTATGTATATTTAATAAATGTGTGCTAAATGCTTGAATTCTATTTAGAGTAACTTAATAACCAATTAAATGTAGTGAAAGTAGGGGCACCTGGGTGGCTCAGTAGGTTAAGTGTCTGACTCTTGGTTACAGCTCAGGTTATGATCTCATACTTCTTGAGATCCATCCCCACGTCAGGCTCCTTGCTCAGTGGGGAGTCTGTTTGAAGATTATCTCCCTATGCTCCTCGCCCCATTCATGTTCTCTCTCTCTCTCAAATAAATAAATAAATCTTTAAAAAATGTAGTGAAAGTACAAATGATATTCCTTAAATTTTGGCAAAAAAATTTTAGACTTTTTTTGCACAATTTTCAGTGAATATATATCTGGGGATGTTGTTATATCATTACATTATAAGCTGAGGTCTATGCAGTGTAGTTGCTATGGCTTTTCTTGTATAGAGAAAGCACCTGAAAATCAGAATGAACAAGCTGGATAGCGTACAGTCTCAGACTTCTTCCCTTTTTAGAGGGACATTGACTTTTCATTCCATGACTTTGACAGTTCACTAGAAAAGGAACTGAAAAATGTTGCTTACATACTGCTTTATTATAACATTTCATAAATATATATGGACTATTGACATGACTTATAAAGATTATATTTTTGTAATATGCCGGTGTATTGTGCCCACAATTTCCACCATTCCAAGAGCATTTTTAATGGACGATATACAAAAACATTGCTTAGAAGATTAATTTCTTATTGCTTGGTTTGAAAGTAAACAGAGAACCAAGGCAACTGCATACACACACACAAACATACACACACACACACACACACACACACACACACCCATGGGAAAGTTTTCAGCCTTAGGATTCTTAGTTATGAAATAATGCCTTAAGAAGCCATTATTTTAAGGGTATAAAAAAAGGAATGTTTTCAAGGGTATTGGGGTAGTTTACAGACTCTCCAAGAGAATCAGAGAAATCATTCTTGTGCGGGATGGGGGGCACCCAATCAGGAATTAAATCCGGTCTAGCTCAGGAAGCTTCACTGAAGACCACTTCTCTCTGCTAATGGGCAATGATAAGACTATAGCAGGTAGAATGCTGGAAAACAGAGACTGTAGTCGTGACACAATATAGGAAGCTTCTTAAGCAATAAAGAAAGAAAAGCAAGGTCTCAAATTATACAAAAGTGATATAAATCCCCATATTCAAAATTAGTTGCTATTGTGACTCTGGTAATTGAATACATAATTTAACTATGTAAAATTCTTTTTTTTTTTAAAGATTTTATTTATTTATTTGAGACAGAGAGAATGAGATACAGAGAGCATGAGAGGGAGGAGGGTCAGAGGGAGAAGCAGACTCCCTGCCGAGCAGGGAGCCCGATGCGGGACTCGATCCAGGGACTCCAGGATCATGACCTGAGCCGAAGGCAGTCGCTTAACCAACTGAGCCACCCAGGCGCCCTAACTATGTAAAATTCTAATGAAAGTCATCAACCTGTAGCTAAGAGGCAGCTGCTGTTAGATCAGTACTGTGTTTGAAGAACTTTAGTAAGTTATCAACATTTGACATTCACACTTTAGAAGATTCCAATTAAGAGTCCAGGTTGCACTCTTCAGCTGCCCCTCCAGGCACAGACAGGCTCTCCTCAGCCACAAAATCCTCACAGTTCACTTCATTTGATGTTACTTGTGTGATTCTTTTAATTTAATATAACTGAAATCCTGGAAGAACTTAGATCCAGATCATCACTTTTTCTAAAAAAACAAAAACAAAACCCTAACCAATAGCACTTTTTCCAACGTAAGGGAGTTTTGATATTTATTACACGTCAGAGAGTATTTGGATTCCAAACATATAACTGACATGGGGTAGAGGTTTGATGAAACTGGATCTGTTGATATCAGAGTCCATGCGTTCAGTACTACTTTCTCCACGAGCATATCCCGTTATCATTCACATCCCGTTGTATTAGCAATGAATTCCTTGTCACATAGTTGTATACAGATTGCTTGGAGGTATGACTTTTGTAATGGTACCTCCATTCCCACCTAAATAATGGCATACATTAGAAGGTGTAGCTCAGATACCATTTTATTGAATGTCAAAATGTATTAGTTTCTCTGCCTGAGTTATGTTCAGCAATGTGTATTGTTAGCACCTGCTAGCCATATAAATATGTGGTATTTCCACTTAACTACTCTTTTAACACCAAAGTTCATAAGCAAGCACATGGTACTTGGTTTCCTTTGTGGCATGACTTTTGTTCTGACAATTTAGGCAAGTCCATATTTTTCCTAAATTACACTGTTGCATATCTTCATCTGAATTCCCATTTGCCTGGAACATTAAAAAATATATATATCTTCATCTACATTTTCATTTGACTGTAGCAGATTCTGGCTATGATCCATAATTTTAGGCTTTTGCTTCAAAGAAGATTAGGAATGGGCTTAAAAGAACTACAAGTGATCTGAACGCCAAATTCACATACTGTGGAAAACAAGCACAAAGACAAGACCTGAGACCACTAAGAGTTATTCATTCCTGAGCTGGAGTGTGGAAATTCATGTATCTATAAAGAAGCTAAAGTAAATGTGAATCACAATACCTAGGAATTAATAAAGGTGTATGTTAATTTGTGTGTTCTTTTTTTTTTAAGATTTTATTTATTTATTTGACACAGAGAGAGACATAGTGAGAGAGCGAGCACAAGCAGGGGGAGAGGCAGGCAGGGGGAGAGGGAGAAGCAGGCTCCGCACAGAGTAAGGGTCCCAATATGGGGCTCGATCCCAGGATCCTGGAATCATGACCTGAGCTGAAGGCAGCCGCTTGACTGACTGAGCCACCCAGGTGCCCCTTAATTTGTGCATTCTTTGGATATCAGAAACATGCAGGTAAATAGTTTTTCTTGTATGACATATAACTGACATAATTTTTAAGTAAAATTAGAAAATGAAATACAAATTATACTATAAGGTGGAGAATTCATATCTGGTTAATCATCAGTAGTTCTGAATACTCATAAATACCCCTTGTATTTTCTCTGTACAATTTAGAATAGCACACAAGTAATAGAATGACTCGAATCATGGCAAATTTAATCAAAAAGTTACATTGATCTTATTTTATTTTCCATAGTTTTTAACATCCTATATTGATAGCCATTGTGCTGATGTTTTAATAAATTATTTTATTTAACCCTAGTTATCTGAAAATATTTCTGAATATACATAGAAAACAGTATGTAAATGAATATACCATCGTGTATATAATAGTTACATTCAAGTGACAATATATTATATTATGTGCCGTTAATTATTCTTTATTATATTTTTCTGAGTCTTCTAATTCATCTGCATTAAAAGTATATTACTTTTAACAGAAAAAAAGGAATTATAACATTCTCAATAATTTGTAAATGATATTGGGTCCTTCTATGGCCAGTACCTATACATTGTACTAATAAATTACAAAGGTACTTCTGGGAATGAAATTGCATGTAGCTAGGGGTGCCTGGGTGGCTCAGTCGTTAAGCGTCTGCCTTTGGCTCAGGTCATGATCCCAGGGTCCTGGGATCGAGCCCCGCGTTGGGCTCCCTGCTCAACAGGAAGCCTGCTTCTCCCTCTCCCACTCCCCCTGCTTGTGTTCCCTCTCTCGATGTGTCTCTCTGTCAAATAAATAAATAAAATCTTAAAAAAAAAAGAAATTGCATGTAGCTAAATTAATGTGATTTTGATAATAAATGTTTGAAAAGTGGCTTTTGTTTGTTTGGTTTTCTTGACAAACCCTGATTTCAAAGCAGTACTCCGTAAGGTTAGAATTCCTTCCAATATGTCAGCCACGTATTGGGAAAACACTAACATTTGGCAGTTACAGAACATACTAATGATTTAACCAGGCAGATGGAGGTCATCTGGGACAGATGGTGGTGCCATACTGTATATATTTGATATGTTCCCCAAAGTAGGCATTATCTTATAACTTATACCACAACCTGTCCTTCAGTTTATAAAATCTCTTTCTCCTCTGCTTTCATTGCCACTTAAAGACATTAAATGAGATGTAAATGTTATAGTCCACTAATGTGTTTGTTTCTTTTCAGAAATATCTATGTTATAAAGAAGCTCATGTACTCACAGAATGAAAATATCTTCACAAAATGACTCCAGAATCTCAAGACCATCACATATCAACAAGTAGGACTCACCTTTAAGGTAGGTGAGTGTTTAACACTACTTTCTCCCAAAGATATTTCTTTCTATAAGGTAACCTTTTATGAAAATGCCCTGTTTTTAGAGTTTGTATTTAATTTTCTACAATGATAATATACGCCAAGCATTTAATAAGTATTCTTGGATTGAAAGTCAGTATTTCTAAGATTCAATTCTGGTGCTTCAATTAAGATTTTAGGACTTGATTTTTCTTATCTGAAGAAGTAGTTATGAATGTAAACTCTTTCTCATGAGTGGAATAAGTAACTTACTAAAAGCTATAAGAAGTGGGATGAAATTTTTATTCACACTGCTAATTATTTATAGGAAGGTACATCAGACGAGAATATGTATATGACTTTTGAATCATATACACATCAACAGATACATGTTTGTGTGTGTGTTCTAAGAATTATAAGCCTGTTTCTTCTGTTCCTTATCTGAATATTCGATGGCACATATCAGCTTGGTTTAATTTTATGTAAATAACATAAATTATGTGAAAATGGTGTACATACATATATTTTTGTAAATATATAATATACAGTATTTTCAAACTTAATGAAAATGAATTTGTGATGTTACTTGAACTAATAATAATGACAGCACACTTGTAGTCAACAAATTTATTAAAATGTTTGTTTTCAGTTTTTCAGGAGAAAAACTATCTGGGTTTTTAGGTGTTTGCCAGTTTTGTATAAATATTTTGACTTTTAATGTTTTCTCATGGAGGATTTTGCATAGGGTATTTTGGACCTTGTTTCATTTGTTTTAGCTTTCATTTTGTCCAACAACCAGGCATTTGCTCGCACACAAAAAGTACAGTCTTTGAATTTGTCATTCCCTCCAATGTAGTGTCAAACTGTGCAATTCTAAAGATTTATAAATTATGACACTTTCAAAACCTACTTCTAGGCATGTATGTTGCCTCTTTCAATATTCTTCTCTGTAACAAACTGCAATGATGGTCAGTTTCTTCTAACATGCTCCTAATTTCACAATGCCAAGGTCAGGTCTTGTTTTGTACATGGGTGAGTAGCATAGTCACATGGGACCAGAAGGGTTACATAGTTGAGGCTTAATACTCTGCAGTCACTGGTTTTAAATTATTAATTTTATGTTGAATTTGTGTTTTCTAAATGATGTCCATTGTGATAATAGGGCATGTTCCAGGGTCTTAAAACTTCAACTCAACCATGGTCATTCTTCTTGTTACCTCTTCATCTACCTGGATGGGTTGTCCACCTCTTCCCTCTCTCTTTGGAGAACTGTCCCTGCCTGTCCTCCCCCTTCCTGCCCCTGCACCCACCGAGAAACACCTCTTCTTCTACTCTCATTGGTATGGGAAGGATCAGGGTCAGGTGGTTGCAATATCCTTGAGGTTGCCAGCCACAGTGGAGTGGGCACAGAGGGTCTATAAGAAAGAATGATACTAGGCTTCCATGCTAGAACACAATGGGTCACCCATCAGGCCCAAGCTTGTCTTATGAGAGAGTCAGTGAGAGAGTGTCTTGAGGCCCTTGTGTGAGTCTGCACTCACCCCACAAATGTACCCAAGCTCAAGGGAGCACTCCTTCAGCCTGTCCTGTGCCCAAAGAGAGTCTTGTTCCTCCTGCAACCTTCTAAATCTAGCTTGTGATTGTCTCATCTAGCCAAATTGAGATGCCATTGATAAGTGAACCAAGAAATATAAACTGTGTAATTTGGGTGATTCTGTATATGAACTAAGTGCTCTGATATTTGCATTCAAAAATGGCATTCCATACTATAATGATAAATGGTAAACTGCATGCTAATAATTTACTTTGAAAAGTACTTTCAGTACTTTGAATATGATATCCCACTGTTTTCGGGACTTTATGATTTTTTGGTGGGGGGACTTTAGATTTCTGATGAGATATCAAGTACTAATCTTACTGAGGATCCCTTGTACATGATGAGTGACTTTTGTTCTATTGCTTTTTCAAGATTCTTTCTCTGCACTTATTTTTGACAGTTTGAATAAGACATGTTTAGTTGTGAATCTCTTTTGAGTTTTTCCTACTTTAAATTTATTGAACTTCTTGTATGTTTAGATTATTGTGTTTTTTTTTTAATCAAAATTTGGACAATTTTCAGCCATTACTTTTTCAAATATTTCTGTGGTTTTTTTCTCTCGTTTACTTTAGAGAGTTCCACTAGGTGTACGTTGGCCCATTTGGTGGTGTTCCACAGGTATCTAACACTGTTCACTTTTTGTTGTGTTCCTCAAACTAGATATTCAGTTGAAACATCTTCAACTTTATGGATTCTTTCTTCTGTTAATTCAAATCTGCTGTTGAGACCATATAGTGAATTTTCCGCTTGTTATCATGTTTTCACCTTCCAAATATCTATGTGCTTATTTTTGTATTATAGATCTTTACTGATATTCTTCATTTGGTGAGATGTTGCTTTTTCATTTGATGAGACATGATTTTATTTAGTTATTCGAAATATTTATAATTGTTGCTTTAATGTCCTTGTAGAATTAGTTCCCTTAGTGTCAGTTGCTATGACTGCCTTTTTTTCTCTATGTATGGTCTATACTTCCCTGTTTCTTTTTGTGTTTCATTTTTTAAACTAAAAATTGAGCATCATAATAATAATATACTGTGGGAACTAGGGAAATACATTCTCCTCTCCTCTCCTCTTTGAAGTTAGTTGTTTTGCTTTGTGTTTAGTGACTTTTTTAGACTAATTCCCTAAAATCTGTATTTTTGACATTTGCAGCTGCTGAAGTCAGTGCTCAGCTTAGTGTTCCCTGACTGAACAGAGACTTCCTTTAATGCTTTGAACCCAGCTTTTCAGAGGCTCGCTGTATATTTGTTGGCTCATGCCTTAATGGTCTGCAGTATACAATTATATCTTAGCCTCATGAAGAGTCTCGAGGCCAACTGGAACCTTTTAAGATCTTTCCTGACCAATTGTTTGGCCCCATGTATGTGCCTGGCCTTCCCAGTTCCTATTAATATGCAGAACTTTTCATGCTCCCCCCGCCCCCCCTTGGATATCTCATTCTCTACATTTTCCTTTTAAAGTTTCTATCTAGCTTCTTGCTTGGTATTTACACCTCTAAAGGCTTGATGGTATACAAATGTCTCTCATTGTTTTCAACTACTGCCTTGGGGATAGGATTTTGCCAACTGAACAAGCTGGAGGTGTAGTCAAATGAGGACAAGCCCCGTGAATGGTGCATTCCAGGGAACTCTCTCATGGGTCAAATATTAACCCTTGGAGGTGAGTCTTGAGGAGCTCTAAACCTGCTCTACTTCCTCCCCTGGCTATAGGCTGCTGGTTTGCACAATTACTCTGATATTCAGACTGCTGTTTCCAAAGTTATTGTGAAGCTGGGGAAAGGGGTATGAGGTGAGGTAAGTTAATAAGAATCTCACTGGAGAGGAATTCACTCATTTTTCTCAAATACACACTCATTGAATTTTTGCAAGCTTTTGGTTAATTTTCAGAATTCTGAAAAAGTTGATTTTGATATGTTTTGCCAGTAGTCTTACTGCTTTTTTTGGATGGATATATTTTCAGAGGTTCTTACATCACCATTACAGAATTGCCTCTTGTCCCATTCTCCCTTAATTTTGACAGAAGTTTTTGCTTGTTTTGGGAATATGACCTCAAACATTTTCACTTGCATGTTTCTCTTCCAAGATTGAGAAGTATTTTCTTTTATTTGTAAGCTGAAAATTGAAGAAAGAAAAGGGGTATTCTAAATCATCTTGAATGTTTATTGTTTTTACCATTGCACAAAAGTGTGATTGAGCTGAATGAAATTTATGACCAATTCTGTGTTAGGTAGTTGGGAAATGGGCAACCATACAGATTCAGGTGACTAGAGATCGTAAGGCTGTATTTAAAAGAGGATGGTGACTAAAATAGACTAAAACATGAGATATCCATTATATTGTATTTCTTGCCAACTCACATCATGTTTTTCAATCTATACTACTGTGTTGTGAGTTGTATACCCCACCCCCAAAAAGATAAGCTGAAGTTCTAACACCACATACCTGTGAGTTTGCCCTTATCTGGAAATTGTAGATGTAATCAAGTTAAGAGGATTAATTTAGGGTGAGTTCTAATCAAACGATTGGTGTCCTTATAAAAAAAGAAAAATTTGCATGTAAAGACACAGACACAGAGGGGGAATATGTGAAGAATGAGGTACAGATTGGAGTGATTATCTACAAGCCAAATAATGCCAAGGATTGCCAACAACTACTAGAAGCCAGCAAGAGGCAAGGAAGAATCCTCCCCAGAGCCTTTGAAGAGAAAGTATGACCCTGCCAATATCTTGATTTTGTATTTCTAGTCTCTAGAACTATGAGACAATATATTTCTCTTGTTTTAAGTCAAATTGTTTGTGGTGATTTGTTAAGGCAGCCCTAGAAATCTAATACAAAATCCACAATTGCTGCACTTCAAATAATACGTCTTTCCTTCTCATGTATTTCCCAAAGTAAAAAAAGGAAAATCACGTGTATTTGTCAAATTCAGCTGTAAGTAAGTCCAGGCTGGTTTCTTTCCTCAGCATGAGGATGCTGCTATTTTTGATACGGTAGCCTACAGACCTAACTGAATATTAAACCTCCATCAATATATATACCATATATAATGGAGGAAGAAAAAAAAATAATGAAAAATTTTAAATTTCACAGCTCATGCCTTTCCATTTGTGGAGTGCAAAGTATTGCTTAGATGAGAAATCAATAGCGCAGCAGGAAAAAAAAAAGAAACACAAGTTTGAGAATTAAAAATAAAATTAAATCTGTAAATTCAGGTGAAAATCTCCATGAAAGAAAGAAAGAAAAAAAAAAAGTCCATGAGGGGAAAAAAGCATTTGGAGGGGGAAAGAATAACCTTATTTCCCCTCATTTCCCCCCCACCCCAAAATAACTACAGTAAATGTTAACAAAGTTATGGGAATCAGATAAGGGAGGACTATGTATCAGGTCAAACCTGTGCTGCAAATACTCTTCTTCCTGTTGCTATGGAGATAGGATGTCACCCTTATGGCTAAAGCCATCTTAAGAAAAACCATATGCAAAAGAAGGAAATGTTCACAGGGTTGGGAGGTGGGAGGATCAAATGCGGTATTTTTAGCTCTACATGAAGGATGATAATAGGAAGATACGTTGAGAAGGATTTTTGTCTCTGCGAATAGTATACGGAAAAAAAAGATTTTCTATACATGCATCTATTTACCTATCTAGCTATCTTCTGTCCATCAATGTGAAATAAGTCTATATACTTGAGGGGAAAGAGAGAACTTTTAGCTACTGAAGTCCTCTGGCATTCTCTTGTAGATGCTAGTAAGATTCAGTGTTCTCTCTCTCTTTTTTTTAAGATTTTATTTATGTATTTGAAAGAGAGAGTGAGCACGAGCAGGGGGACAGAGGGAGAAGCAGGCTCCCTGATGAGCTGGGAGCCCCTCGTGGGGCTCAATCCCAAGACTCTGGGATCACAACCAGAGCTGAAGGCAGATGCTTAACTGACTGAGCCAGCCAGGCACGCCAAGATTCAGTGTTCCTAGTAATTCATGTGGCCATATGTAATTGTGGGTGTGTTTGTTTTTGCTTTATCTATTCATTTGTCTTGTGGTTGGAAAGAAAGCCTAGAAAGCAGGCAAGCAAACTGGCTGCTCATACTTGTAATGTTTGTCCGGCCTCACTGTACTTAACCATCACTCAGAGCACAATTTACTAACGTCCTAGATAGTAAGAATCACCGAAGAACTTAACTAGGACTTTCCAACTACTGAGGGCCTGTTAATTAGCACCTCCCACATATCCTAAGCTGGATCCTCCAGGTGAGACTTTATAATTTATATATTTAATGAGCCACTAGATTTATATAATTCTATATTATATATTATAATATGTTACAATTTATATATTCAATGAACTTGAATGAGACATTCAAGGTGTAATATTTATTAAATTTGTAATCACATTCAAGGTTGATATTTGTCATTAAGGACAGTGTGGAAAGCCTTGTTATATGCTACAGAAAAAGATTTTTGTTTACCCTTTCTGCCTCAGTTACAAAAATATTTTTTGTGCAGATACATTTTACTCATATGCTTCCATTTGTAGTTGGGAAGAAACCAAGGGGCTTTCATAAGAAGTGATTACCACTAATACGCATTTAAGAAAAGTTTTGGGTAAATTAAGCTGTGATACACATATTTGCATACTTCTTTCTCTCTCTTTTATCAGAACAGATTTCTAAATCCAATATGTTTATAAATGTATTGAATATCTAATAATTTAAAGTAACTTAAAATTTAATGGTTGATGTTAAAAATGGCACATAAATTATATATAGAAGATACATATTTAGCTATTTGTAACTTTGGTAGTAAGTTTTCTTTGCTTTACCTCATAGTTACAAAAAGATATAAAATATATCTGATAGTGGAAATATGGCATAATAAAATATTTGAAATCTAGTTCTAATTCAGATACTTATAACAGGGAAAGTCACATTAACTCTCTGTGTCTCACTTTTTTATTTGCTTGTATTTTGTTTTTATGTAAATTGGGACAGTGATATCTGACCTTTCTACCTCATTAGATTTTAGTGGGGATAAATGAAAATGTGTTTTGAATACACTTTGTAAACCACGGAACATCACATAGCCATAGGCAATTTTCATGATCTGACAAAATAAAGCACACAATCAATCTGAAAACACAATGTTTCCCTGAATCTTAACTCAAAGAAACATCAGTGAGATTGTAAGTTTTATGTAATGGCCATTGGATGACATACTCAGTATTATTCTCAAATTTAGTTCTTAAATTGACACAGATATACTGTTAAAAATGACTGACTCTTACGTGGACTCAATAATGGCTGAGGGAACAAAGTTAAATTGAAATCCAGTGAAGACATTTTTTCTGGAGAATGAAATTATTTGTGCAGGTGCTTTTCCTTTAGATGATCTAATAGATTTACTACTTGGGGATGCTAAGAGAATGGGGACCTGATTTGTCCTTGACACAGTCATTCTCAAATATTAGATAGATTCATCAAGCCTTCGGCAACTGCTCAATTACAGTCAATAATTGAGCTTATATAGACTTGAACATCACCACATATCCTGGCAAGTTCTGTCTCTGTGATTATATTCTCTAATGACCTGCTAGCAGCAATAGCTAACATGTCAGGATGTTCTTCACATATGTTCACTGGTCAGAATACATGTACATAGAGAAGATTTCAATACTATTTTAAGCATATCACATCCAGTTTTTTTTTTTAATTTTTTATGTCTATAAAGATATTTTTAAGGAAGCAAAAAATTGTCTCCTTAATTAATAGCCTGAGACAACAGGTCTTATTGCTGTGACAGTCTGGCAATTAACAAAATAATAATATCTGCCACCCTCTTAAGAGGAACAATTTGAGTTAATGGATTATGACAGAAACAATATTGTTTACAAAAGGATTAGGTGATAAAATAGATTAATTATTAGACTAACGTGCTATAAACTGGTTGTTCTGTGGTGTGGTGTGAAAGGTTGCAGCTTATTGTCTTCTTTGAAATACACATTGCATATAGAAACATGAATTATACCTTCTTAGACTGAATGTCTAAAGTATTTGTATGACAACAATAACAACACAAAATTAGCTGAAAACATATCTGGGGACTTTCACATGGAATATCTCTATTGTTTTAATTAACTAATTTATCTCGAGAAAATAATTTTTAAACTGTTAATTACACTGTTATAGACAATAAAATGATATTTATAAAGTGTAAATGCATAACTAATCTAAATGTCAAAAAATGATGAAATGGTTAGGTTTAATGTTAAAATAAGCACATGAAATGCTTTAAAACTTCTTATGATATGAGAATACATAAAAATGTATTATTTAACTCACAAAGGGCCTCTCAGTTAAAGCATGTCTAATATGAGACTATACTGTATATTATACCACTGTATCTTTGAGTATTTTACTTTACTTTATGTAATTCCCTTTTTGTCTCAGGTTTCTCAATCAGCAGGTTCCTTTTAAGACCAGTAAAATAGAAAATATTACCTTGAGTATTTTTTAAACTGTAGCATCCACCAATACTCAAGCAGATCCTATATACATTTTAAACCACTAAAAATATTTGCACACTTATTAATGCAACTTAACTATTTTGAATATTTTTCCTTAAAATATGATTTAATACTGCCCTTTGCAAAGAACCAAAAAACTTCTTTCAACATTGGCTTATTTCTTATTAATCCCCAAGTGTATGTATTACAGCTACTGCAAAAGACACATCATATTTGTTATTAGTTGGGAGCATACATTGCATCTTGTTGGACAGCACCCAAACTTACAAGGTATTATCTTCCATTTTCTAGAGGTTATTTCTATATACTGTAAAAGCTACTGCTTTTCTCTATCACAGAATAGACAACAAATTCAGTGGATCCTGTGAGCATTTTTCCATAGAATTAGTCATTTTTCTATAACAAAAATTCTGTGGACAGAAAAATGGATAGAATACTATCATTGGTTATGATAAAATGTTTGATATAAGACATTTATAGATGGTCTAACGAAGGTGGGAGACACAGGAACTGTAAATCCAAAACCAGAAAATAACAATCTATAGTAGTAGTCAAATGTTCTCTCAGGAACAATACCTGCTAGTTAGGAGTCTGCTGTGAGCAAAAACAATGAGGAGCAAAGTATTTAGGTGAGCCTCAGAAAGGCTACCCCCCAAAAAAACAAAAACAAATCAAAACGAAAAAGCAATGGTCCAAATTCGGCTGGTCAGTGAAAATGTTGACAAATATAATTACTGTAGTCTTTACATAAAATAATTTGTCACTATATATTAAAACTATGGATACATATACAATTCACTTAGCAAAGACAGTTTTGAGAATCAACAGTCCCAAAATAAATGCAACAATATGAAATCTATAGATACAAGCATAGATAGTACAGCATTGCTTAGAATTCCCAGAAGTTTGGAATAAGCAGAATGATTAAAATCCATATTTTTTAATTTGTGTAGAATTCTATGAACATTATAATAGCTATTGACACGTTCATACTTGCCTATGCAATTTGCTTAGCTTAGGCAGAAGAAGTTAGAAAAAGTGAAAGGAATTTAAAACATTTATAAAAAGTTTTTGAAAAAATGTTTTGAAAATGAGAAAGTATGCAATGGGAAAATAATTTTTTTTTTAAAGATTTTTATTTATTTGTTTGAGAGAGAGCACAGAGAGAGGGCCAGAGGGAGAAGCAGACTCCCTGCCGAGCAGGGAGCCCGATGCGGGACTCGATCCAGGGACTCCAGGATCATGACCTGAGCCGAAGGCAGTCGCTTAACCAACTGAGCCACCCAGGCGCCTGGGAAAATAATTTTATTATAAGTAATATGCACATTAAGACTAAAGTCTAGTCAGTAATGAAAAGTCTTTGGAAATATACATATTAGTGGTTGAACTAAATGTCCTTAATATGCAAAAAAGAGAGGAAATGATAAAAAATAAAGAAAAAAATAAGAAATTAGTGACGTTTGTAGTCATATTGTTCTTTGTGATGCTTGATACCAACTTTGAATCTTAAATCTTAGTCAAGCATGTTAAAATCTTCCCTGAGTTATATTGACCAAGATGGTAATACAGGAGGTCCTGAACTCCCCTCCTCCCACAGAGCACAGAATGTACAGCTATATACAGAGCAATTATCTCTGAAAGAAATCCAGAAACCAGCTGAGTGATTCCTACACATTGGATACATGAGAAAATAGGGACATCAAAATGGATTAGAAAAGGCTGAGACACATTCTCTCCATAAACCTCACCACAGCAAAACTCCATACAACTGGGTGGAAACTCCCAACTTCTAGCTTTTCCCTGTGACGTGAAGGATTTGGACTGGATATTTAACATGCTCATTTTTTAGCTCTGAAAGCCAACAAGGCTTGTGTCCACAACAACCAGAGATGATAGCAAATAAAGAAGCAGTTGTTAATAGGAACATGAGCATTTGCCACAGTTATCTTCCTGGAGCTCAGAAGGAGCAGGTAAAATCACCCATCTCCCAGTCTTTTCCTGAAAGGGGTCCAACTACATACTTTGAAAGCTGCTGACTGAAGGTCATGCTTCTAATTTAGCATACATCTAAGGACTGGCTGCAGTCCTCAGAGACTAGGAAACTGGCATCTCCCTCTAGTTACTAGCATTGCCCTAGAAGAAGTTTGTCCACATGTCTATGACCAAGTTTTTGCAACTGTTAGAGTAGGTATGCAAGAAAAAGAAATAAAAGGTATCCAAATTGGAAAGGGAGGAGTAAAATTGTTTCTCTTTGCAGATGACATATATAGAAAACTCTGAAGACTTCACCAAAAAAAAGACCTCACCAAAACACCTGTTAGAACCCATTAATGAATTTAGTAAAGTTACAGGATACAAAATCAATATATAAAAATCAGCTGTGTTTCTATACAGCGAAAATAAACTATCAGAAAGATAAATTTATAAAAATCCCATTTATAGTAGCATTAAAAATAATAAAATACTTCTGAATGTATTTATCCAAGGATGTGAAAAACTTATACACTGAAAACTATAAGACATTAATAAAAGAAATTGAAGGAGATAAAAATAAGTGGAAAGGTAGTATGTACTTACAGACTGTAAGAATTAATATTATTAAATGACCATACTACCTAAAGAATTCTACAGATTCACTGCAATCTCTGTTAAAACCTATGGCATTTTTCACAGAAATAAAATAAAACAATCCTAAAATCTTTATGGAATTACAGAAGTCCTCAAATATCCAAAGCAATTTTGAGAAAGAACAAAGCTGGAGGCATAATACTTCTTGATTTCAAATTATGTTACAAAGCTATAGTAATCAAAACAATATGGTAATGGCATAAAAACAGACATAGATCAATGGAACAGAATAGAGAAGCCAGAAATGTACCCATGTTTATGTGGTCAATGGATTTACAACAAAGGAGCCAAGAATATAAAATGGAGAAAAGATAGTCTCTTCAAAGAATGGTGCTGGGAAAACTGGACAGTCACATATAGAAGAATGAAATTCAACCCCTATCTTTTACCAACTCAAAATCAATATGAGATCCAAAACAATAAAATTCCTGGAAGAAAACAGGGAAAACTCCTTATATCAGTCTTGGCAATAATTTTTTGGATTTGACACCAAAAACAAAGGTAACAATACAAAACAAATGGTACTACATCAAACTAAAATCTTCTCAGCAAAGGAAAACACCAACAAAATGAAAAGAAAACCTATGCAATGGAAGAAAATATTTGCAAACCACATATCTGATTAGGGTTAATATCCAAAATATATAAAGAACTCATACAACTCAAGAGCAAAAAACAAAACAAAAAAAAAACAAAAAACAAAAACCTGGCTAAAAAAATGGGGAAAAGAACAGAATACACATATATTTTTTCCAAAGAAGACTTTCAAATGGCCAACAGATGCATAAAATGTGCTCAACATTTCTAATCACTAAGGAAATGCAAACCATAACCCCAATGAGATATCATTTCACACCTGTTAGAATGATTACCACCATAAAGAGAAGAGGTAACCAGTTCTGGAGAAATGTGGAGAAAAGGCACCCTTGTGAGTGGGAATATAAACTTGTACAGCTGCTATGGAGAAAAGTTTGGAGATTACTCAAGAAATTAAATTAAAACTACAATATGTTCCAGCAATTCCAATTGAAGGACATATCATAAATAAATAAATGCATAAATAAATAAATAAATGCATAAATAAGTACATAAATAAATAAGGCTATTTTAAGGAGATATATGCATTCCCATATTCAATACAGGTTTAATTCACAATAGCCCAGGTATGGAAACAAACACTGTGTCTCCAATGAATGAATGGATCAATATGATATATATAATGCAATATTATTCAGCCTTAAAAAAGAAAGAAGTCCTGTCATTCATAACAATATGGATGAACCTGGAGGGCATTATACTAAGTGAAAAAAGCAAGACAAATACATGGTATCACTTAACTGTGGTAAATAAATAAGCATGTAAGTAAGTCAAATTCCTAGAAACAGTATATAAAAACAGTTATCGGGGATTTGGTGGGGGAGAGTGAAAATAAAATGTTGATAAAAGGGTCCAAACTTTCAGTTATGTGATAAATAAGGTCTGTGGGTCTAATGTATAACAAGGTGAATATACTTAACACTGTATTGTATAACCGAAATTTGTTAATAGTGTAGAACCTCAGTATTCTCTTTCTCTCACACACACAAAACAACATAAAAAATAAATATGTGAAGCGACAGATGTGTTAATTAATTCAATAGTGGAAAGCCTTTCATAATGTATATTATTATCAAACCATCACAATGTGTACTTTAAATATCTTACAATTTTATTTGTCAATTATAAATCAAGAAAGCTGAAAAAAAAATCTTCCCTGATTTTCTGTGAGAGCTTCATCAATTCTTGACTCCCACACATTGTTTTCAGGATTCTATTTCTTTTTTTCTTTGTTTTCCTCCTTCATTCCTTTGTCATTCAGTAAATAGAGAAAGTAATAGAACTTAAATTTTTATTCTTGATTGTTTTAAATAAGAAGTTCTAGCACTATATTTATATAAATTGGAAGTTGCTGCTTTATGATAGAACAAACTTGGAAACATTTGCCCCTTGTAAATATGACCTATATGAATCATTAATAACATGGGGGAGCTCTCCTGCTAAGAAAATAAATGATCTGCTTTCTCCTGAGTGGAAAGCCCTGACTTTTGGTGACAGGCAAGTTGAGAGGATCAAACATCGAATAAGGTCACCTGAAAATAGAAGACTGTTTAAAATTTCCAGGGGGAAGATTTATTTTGCTTTATTTTTCAATAATTTCAAAAGGTCAATATCAGGAGTGCTACCAGCATCTACAGACATAATCAAAAATTGCTGCAGTACAATACATTATTTGAAGACATTTAAAATGAAGGTCAAAGAAGCAATTTTTTCATTTATTATTTGTTTAAGCCACCTGATAATGCAGGATCTTAAAATTTTACTGAAAATGGTTTAGATTACCATAAGTAGTTAGAGATAACAGGATCTATAGAAAAGTTTTTGGAAAACCCTCTAGGCAAGAGAAGTTGGCACAATTGGCCTCTGTCCAAGATTTTACTATTACCCTAAAATATTTTAGTAGTATTTCCAAAGATATTTCTGATACCCCGAACCTTTTATTTGCCCCTTAAGATCTGTATAGAACTCATCCCTGAAAATATTTTGTTTAAATGTTTTATAGGCATTGTTATAATGTAAATAGCTTTTTGACTTTAATATCCTATTTGAAATTTTGTTTCCTGTCATTTTTATGGATATATAAAGAAAATGCATTACAGTTCTTTATCCTTTGATGAAGTCTTTTATTATTTCTTACAACCCTCTACACATGGTACTTTCTGCAGGAGAGTCTCAAAATATTTCTCATAATTTTAGGGTCTTACTATTTTGTTCAAGTTTCTAGTCTATGAAACATATTTGTGGATTCATTTCTGTATGTCTAACTATTTTTAGATATTTTAAATTGAGTTTCTAATCTCTGACTCTTAAATTAATAGAATTTTTTTTTCCTACTCATTCATTTTCTGTAGTTCTGGTATTTTTTATTTTAGGGATGCATGTAGTCCTTTGACCCAGCTAGCTCAGGTTTGGTTTAAATTTCTCAATTTTACTTCAGAAAATCAAGTAAACTGCTTTTAAAAAGATAATATGATTTTAACTTTCTAAAATACGTTACTTTAAAGAAAACATTAATTTTCTGTAGATGAATACTCACCATACCTGTCTTTGTATAAGAGCAGACATCAGGCATCTATAGGTCAGTTTGAAAATCTACAAGCTGGACAAGAAGAGATTGAGAAATGCACAACTTTAAAGTAATAGTTATAGAACAAATAAGTGAGGACAGACAAAGTTTAGAAAGAAAAGCAAACACAAATATAATAGCTATATGCAGAATCATTTCATATCAATTCGGTCAATACTAAAATGTCTTAGATTATAAAAATGAGACTCAAGGAAGAAAAAAAGAATAAAATATGTTGAAATTTGTAGTCAATGTAAAGTTAAGTGTGTATGCCAATAGTTTTGATTTTAGGCAATCTATTTCTTTCAGTACACCTCCCTGTCTGCCCATTAGGCTACTCTAAATATAAATAGAATCAACAGTGAAGTAGATATGTGAACATTAGTACAGTAAAATAAGTAAGTATGCAAAAAAAAAATAAGATAAAAATAAACATGCTATAAAAATGCATCAATCCATAGATTATACAAAGATGCAATGCAAGATCTAATGCAAGGAATTAATCAAGTTGAGTTGGCAGAAAAGAAGAATCTATAGAAACCAAAGAAGCAGAAAATATGTATTTTTAGAAACTGAGTTCATTTGCTGTGGTAGCAGGTGTCCATACTGAGCCACATGATGCAAGATGATTTACTTTGCATTTCTAACATATAATGTACAGATATAAAGAACTGGCAGTATCTGGTACAGTGATATGTGAATGATACTTAGAGTATTAGACAAAGAATCTCAGACAAGGAAATTCAATGCCAGGAAAGACAAAACAGCAGATTTGAGGACTCTCTCTTCTTCCTCTGACTTATATACTGAGCTATTCTAAAGATAATAATACAAGAGAGTCTACCCCAGTAGAAAGGGAAATTTCCAGGAGTCGGACATTAGTATAAATGAACCAAGAACTGAAAATAGGCTAATAAACATATTTTATGTATTAAGAGTCAATGTTGTTAAAATAATGCAAATAAAAGTTATAAGAAGAGGTAAGTTGATAAATTAGAAATGAAAAGTATGTTGAAAGAGTACATAATAGAAAAAATACAAATTAGGAAGAATACACTGAAAAATATAAGTACAATGGAAATTTGCAAACATTTTATTAATTCTGACACTTGTTTCAGATTGATAGTGAAAACAGATTTTTGGTAAATCGAGGAAGATTCTAGAGATACACAAATAAGCCAACACAACAAAGATATACAACAGCAATACTGGAACTGTACCTCAATGAATGATGGGGTGTAAAAATATGGGGATCCTCTCAAAGAAAGGAAAAAGTTATCAGAGGACACAAATCAAAAGACACCAACCTGCATAACAAAGTTCACATCAGACATTCTGGAATATCCTCTATCTTCCAAGAACATCCTTACATGTCTAAATGTGGATTAAGCTGAGGAAGGTCATAATCATATAAATCATATAAAATCTCATTATCCTCAACTCTATCCCAGTGGATTATCACCTCCTTTGAAAAATTCTGCCTTTTTAGTGAAAGTGATAAGGATGCTACTTAAAAAAAAAAAAAAAAAACTAAAAGAAATAAAACACTAGTTATCTTTAAATAGTCATGATATAATAATTATTCTCTAAGGTTAAGTGACATATATTTAGTCAAAATAGTATTATTTTATGAAATGTATCCAAAGTTTATTTTGTTTTGGTTAAAAATGGAGAAATATAAGGGCACCTGGGTGGCTTAGTCAGTTAAGCACCTACCGTCTCTCAGGTCATGATCCCAGGGTCCTGGGATGGAGTCCCACATCAGGCTCCCTGCTCAGCGGGGAGTCTGCTTCTACCTCTCACTCTGTCTCTCTGTGCTCTCCCTCTCTCTCTCTCAAATAGGTAAATAAAATATTTAAATGGAGAAATATAGCGATAGATACAGATACAAATTTTAAGGTGTTTATATAAATTTAAATATATATATAGTCCTTATATATTAAGCATGAGCGGCAATTATAATTATGAGGTTGGCTGGCCAGTCTTCCATAAATTCATTAAGGAGACAATGAATCCATATGGACTTAGTTTATAACTCATTACATTGTAGGCAACATGAGCTCCATGTTTGCATCAGTTGCCCCGAGTTCCATGGGAGTGACATGAAGTGGGCTCAGATGCATATTGCATACACAGGGGTTTGTGCCACACTCGAGGAACACTGAGCTTACAAAACCTTGATTTTATAAGAGGATTGCTAGCGAAACTGCCCATCTCCTCCTCCAGAAAGATTTTATTATTGGAGAATATCTCTGAGGAAAAAAACATTCTCTATGATTATGACACAGAGATCTGCTCTGTCAGGAGGGATACACTATCTCTAACTTTCAAGAATATTTGCTATGCAAACCTTGTTGAAAAGATAATCTGAGGTGGTAGAAAGAACACAGAGAATCGCTTTCTGGCAAATAACAAGAACGGCTTCCTGTGTTGAAAATTGTCAGTTCTAAATGTTAGATAAAGATTTTATACTGCATTGTTTTTGTAGTGTTTTATATTATTCCAAATGAAAAAACTCATCTACTCAGTTCATATAGTGATTGTGAAGTGAATAAATCGCTGATAATTTTCCATTTAGAGCAGGAGGTTTGTCTGGATTCCCACATGTAATATGGTGCCTAATCTCACCTTAAACTCTGGCTGATTGTTGAGGGTCAACTATTTGAGATAAACCAAGACTCGGAATTAGTGAAGAAATCTAGATAAACAGCTAACAGGAGCTTTAGTTTGGTCTGTGTGTGTCTGTGAAAATGTGCTGCTGGATCAGTTCAACCTTCCTTCTGAAGATTGAGTAGCAGGCACGGACGCAGGCGGGCACGATGCACGCAGTATAAAAAGCATATGAAGTATTATACAGAGGGGGGATTTCATAGAGCAAAATGGCTTTACAAAAACTGGAGAATTAAAAGAACAAACAGGAAGAACTGAGCTAAATTAGAGACAATAACAGAAGCAAACAGAAATGGTAGAAGAGATGGTAATAGAAAAAGCTGCAAGTCCCAAAGGAGGCCCCTTACAGGGGGAGGGGGTTGGTGCTCAGATCGCTGAAGAAGACATGACTCTCAGCTGTTACTGGTACAAATAATGAAGGGTGATGAAGTTGATACTTGGACTGGCAAAAGAAACTGCAGGCTGGAACCAACTCTCTCTTTTGGAGCAACGCTGACTAGAAAGAAAAGAAAAAGGACAAATAAAAAATAAAGAAGAGGTCATTTCTTTTCCCCTTCATCTTTCTCTTTAGCGCCTTCTATTGATATTGGGATGGGGATAGGGACTGAGAAATGTAGTTTACAAGGAAACAGTCCCAGCATCTCAAAGCAGAGTAAAAAAGATGGAACTAAGAAGAAAGACAATGGGTAACTGAGTAAAAAAATTACTAACTACAAAGTAATTTTCAGGGGATTTTAATCCATTATTTTATGTGAAATATCTACTAGGCTTCTAGGTTTCTTTGTGAAACTAATTAAATTCAAGCTCATGTTACTAAATATTTTTTTTAATGGGAAACACAACTGAGTAGTAATATGGATTGATGTTTTCTCAGGAATTCTTATTTTTTCAGAATTTATTATTAGTGTAGAATGCATACTTTTTCATGGAGCAATGATTTCCTTCTATTTCTTTAAATTGGAAAAAAATCTTGTGAGAGTTGCAATCTGCTTTGGAATATGTCCTTTGATATTTCTGCATCCATCCTCCCTATATCCTTTTTTTTTTTTTAAAGATTTTATTTATTTATTTGAGAGAGAGAGAATGAGAGACAGCACGAGAGGGAAGAGGGCAGAGGGAGAAGCAGACCCCCTGCCGAGCAGGGAGCCCGATGCGGGACTCCAGGATCATGACCTGAGCCGAAGGCAGTCGCTTAACCAACTGAGCCACCCAGGCGCCCCTCCCTATATCCTTAGTAAAACAGAGCTTTTCTCCTCTCACCTTCTGCTTTACAAGGAGTAGTGATTGTAGAATGAATAATCAGGTAGTTTTTCCCCTTCTCTCTTCTTCACATTTGCTTCAGCTTATATGTGATGATCTTGTTGATAGTTTAAAATCTAGCATGAAAGAATAGTCTTACAAATGCCTTTCACCTGTGAAAAGAAAAAAACTAGAAAAAGAATTTCCTGTTTTCTTTTGTCCTGATTCTATTGCAAATGTCCAGTGTTTGCTTGTATAAAGCAAGACATGCTTAAGCTTCAGGGATATTTTGCAAATCTCAACACATCTGCTTAAGAATTAATTTTAACAAGTAATTTAAAGATTTTTTTAAATTTTGTATGAAGTGCTTCTAATTCATTATAAAAATCAACATATATAATGAGCATATGCACATGAAATTCAAACCAATTTTTCTTTGTACATTTTGTTATAGTTTACTGAAGACTCAGGTAACATTTCATATCTTAAAATTTTTCTGAGGGCGCCTGGGTGGCTCAGTCGTTAAGCGTGTGCCTTCGGCTCAGGTCATGATCCTAGGGTCCTGGGATCGAGTCCCACATCGGGTTCCCTCCTCGGCGGGAAGCCTGCTCTCCCTCTCCCACTCCCGCTGCTTGTGTTCCTGCTCTCGCTATCTCTGTCTCTGTCAAATTAATAAATAAAATCTTTAAAAAAAAATTTTCTGAGAAGATTTAATGGTGATATTTCCATCTGTAGTTCTCCATTTGTGTCTATCATTTTCATTTCATGTTACTTGGATGATGTGGCAGAGATCATTGTTTGTATGTATCATCTAAAGCTAATTTGTACTTAAAAGGTTATGATTACATTTGAACATTTGCTGAGACTCTGCATTATGATCTCAGTGTATTTATTCTTCCAAATTCATATGTTGAAGCTCTAAATCTCAGTGTGGCTATATCTGGAGATGGGACTTTAAGGAAGTAATTAAGGTTAAATGAAGATTTAAGGGTGGGGCCCTAATCCAGTAAGATTAGTGTCCTCGTAAGAAGAGATACCAATGAACCTCTTTCTCTATCTCTACATGAATACAGAGGAAAAACCATGGGATTACATAGTGAGAAGGTAGGCATCTGCAAATCAGGAAGAGGCTTTCATCAGAAACAGAATTTACCAGCACCTTGATTGTATACTTCTAGGCTCCAGAACTGTGAGAAAATAAATGTCTGTTGTTTAAGCTACTCACTCTGTGGTATTTTTTTTGATATGGCAGTTCAAGCAGAGTGGTACACTATAGAACACAAAACAAAGATATTTCATAGAATGCAAAGCTACACTGCACCTAGTATGTTTAAGTAATGTTTCCTAATCTATATCCTTTACAAAAGGAAAAGCTAGAATTGCACAGTCATCTATGTGAATTATATAAAATGATGCAAATGTCGCCATTTCATAATCAGTTTAAATACTCATTGTGTGATTTTACCATATAGAATATTATGAGAAAGAAACATCATATTTTTTTAAAACACTTCTAGTTCATATTATGAATAGACAGGTCTTATAATAAAAATATAAATCTTTAATGAACATATAAAATTATTTTAAAACTTGTACAAATTGTTTAAAACTACACTAAAACAGAAGATACCATTTTTTACCTATTGCATCATCAAAAGATAAAGATGGACAATATATAATTCTGAATAAGTTGTAAAAAATGGATATTCACTTATTTATGCTGAAAATGAAAATTAGAAGAACATTATTGTAAAGTAATTGCATGGTAGTTATATTTTACAGTGTGTTTATGTTTGACCAAAGTTTTAATTTCTAGGAACATATTCTTTAAAAATAATATAATGTTTACTAAAAATATAAAATGATTGATTTTGCATTTATTAAAAATTGAAATGACTTAAATGACTATCAAGGGGATAGTAACTTCAACAAGTGGAAAACTACTAAGCCATTAGAAAGAATAAACTGTGTCTCTATATATTATTCTAGAAAGATTATGAAGACCTATTTTAAATAAAAAATTATATACATTATATGATGCCATTTAAATGTTCAACTACATATGTATTTATGAGCAAATGAATGCATTAAAAAACATTTAAAAATAATTTTAATTTTCAATCTGAGATTTACAATTGAGTTTATTCACTGAAATTTGGTTCCCTGGTCCTTGATATAATTATTTAACTGGAAAAATCAATAATGTCGAATTTAGGATTTAAAATATAGCAAACAAACAAACAAAATAAATAAATAATAAAATCTGGCAAACAAAGAGAATGTTACAATCTCATATTTTAAACTTTACAAGAAGGAAATTGAGATCAGAAATGAAATTAAGGAAAGCCTAACCTTGTCCTTCCCTGGCTCTGCCTCCAAATGAGATATTGCAGGGGTGCCTTAGTCTTGAGAATTTTCACAAATGACACTCAGTTGTTGAGAAGCTGCCACAGAGGGTCCTTTTGTCTTTGCTATCTCTGGCCAGCAGAGAGTGAAATGTCTGTGGATGAGATGCATTTGAGATACTCCAGGGGCTGAAATTTTCTGATAAAACACGAACTCCAGGGGTGCCTGGGTGGCTCAGTCAGTTAAGCATCTGGGTCTTGATTTTGGCTCAGGTCATTATCTGGGCTCAGGTCATGATCTCAGGGCCATTATCTCAGGTCCTGAGATTGAATCCTGTGTCGGGCTCCACACTGAAGGTGGAGTCTGCTTAAGATTATCTCTCTGGTTCTCCTCCCCCCCTACCCCCCGCAACTTTCGCTCTCTCTTTAAAGAAAAAAAAAAAAAAGCACAAACTCCAGGAATCTTCAATCAGTTGTGAAATACATTGAATTTGGAATTATATTTTGCCTTTGTTTAGAGTGGTAAATTCTTTTAAATCTTTGCTACTCAAAGTAGGATTATCAGACTAGGCACACTGGCATTGCCTGAAAGCTTGTAACAAATGTTGAATCATGGGCAGCCTTGCACATTTAGCAAGACGACCATATAGTTTCTGTGACATTAATGTTTGAAAATACTATTTTAAAGACTTCAAATATTATATGTATATGATGCATTAGGAACCAGTCTGTCAAGAAAGCCTGCACAGAGCTGAGCCATCCCCTTTCCCTGACACACACACTTAACAACAAAAGTCAACAAGGAATATTTTCAGAGGGGAAAGCCAAATTTAGGTAATGGAGTAGGAAGAAAAGGAGAATTATGCCAAATTCTGCGAAAAATAGCATGCCAACAAGATGAAGAGAAGAGGTTTAACAACAAATATAAACATTAAAATGAGCAAATTGAAGAACATCATTTATAAGAGACATGGGACTGTCTTAGCCAAGACTGAATCATCAAATGAATAGAAGAAAATGTTCCACAAGCGACTTGTAAGTACTTACTAAAGGCATTAATTTATGAAACAAAAGTTTAAAGACCTGATGGTACTACAACCCAGTAAGATGAAATGGGGATGGAAGAGGTGTGGAAACAAATTGAGAAACAAAATTACAGCAGTGCAGAAAAACAAATGTATCCTAAGTAGCATAGAACAGAGCAGATGTGGTTGCAAAGGAATTGCTGACACAGTGGAGAAAAGACCTATTAAAATGATGTGAATGCAGAGGAAGAAGACCAAGATCAAAGCAATTAGATGAATCACAATAGATGAAGAGAACAAAGATGTTCCAACAGAATTACTGTCATCTGTGATGTAGAAAACCCTAGTAGAATTAGCAAAAATCACTCAACCAAAATGGACGAAGTTTTCCCAGAAATAAAGTTTTAAATATATCTGCAGAACAATAGAAAACACGGTGTTCCAGAAACAATAGCTGAAGAACAATTTGTCCCAAGAAATAGCCTGGTGATGTCATTGAAATTGAAAAACTAAGTACTGCCTGGCACACAGGGAAGAAAAGAAGGTTTTGTGTGGGGAGGAAATTCAGGCTTGCCTACCTAAGTATTTAATGACAAGAGCTAATAGCGCAACAGCTAAGGGTTCAAACGAAATAAAAGGTAAAGTGTTACTAAAGATCTATTTATTCAGGTAAGTTGTCATTCAAGCATGAAAATAAGAGACTGTTACTTTCCATATCAAAAGAAAAAGAGGAAATAAACCACCAGGGCTTCTGGGGAAAGAAAACAAGCAGAGAGACAAGAAAACACAGCACCTTTTTTT
The DNA here is from genome assembly GCF_002201575.2 of Neomonachus schauinslandi. Classification (NCBI taxonomy): domain Eukaryota; kingdom Metazoa; phylum Chordata; class Mammalia; order Carnivora; family Phocidae; genus Neomonachus; species Neomonachus schauinslandi. The sequence goes on along the minus strand of NC_058409.1, from coordinate 136,086,308 downwards.
GACAATTAAGTCAGTCAAGTAAGGGATAAGGAAAGGAATTTTAAGAATCCAAATCAAATATAGATTTAACATCCTTGTAGTGAAACTTACCTGAAAATGTACATATTATGTACATTAGTAACATAGTGTAGGGTGTGAAAAAAGTCCAAGAGTTTTCATGGTATGCTATTTTAAGTTGATATAATTAAAACATCCAACGTCCAAATATTTTTCACACTCCTTTCTTAAATTTCAAGGTATCTTCAATAAGTATCCCTTAAGAATAAATATTTATACAAATAACATTTTAAACTTTCAATTTCCTTTCCTTTTTTTTTCATTTCATTTCTTTTTCTATTTTGAGCTTTTATTTTAATTCTAGTTACTTAACATACAGTGTTATATTAGTTTCAGGTATATAATATAGTGATTCAACACTTCCATACATCACCCTGTAGTCATCACGAGTGCATTCCTTAGGGGCACCTGGGTGGCTCGGTTGGCTAAAGTGTCTGCCTTCAGCTCAGGTCATGATCTCTGGGTCCTGGGATTGAGCCCCACATTGGGCTCCCTGCTTAGAGAGGAGTCTGCTTCTCCCTCTCTCTCTCTCTGCCCCTACTTGTGCTCTCTCTCTCAAATAAATAAATAAAACTTTTAAAAAATGATGGAACTATCATATTAAAAACAAAATAAAACAAAATAAAAAACAAGTGCACTCCTTATTCCCCATCACCTATTTCACTCATCCCCTCCCCCCGACGCACCTCCCCTCTGGTAATTTCTTAATTTGTCTCTCTTATTTTCCCCTTTACTTGTTTGTTTTGTTTCTTAAATTCTACATATGAGTGAAATTGCATGGTATTTGTCTTTCTCTGACTGACTTATTTCACTTAGCATTATACTCTCTAGCTCTGTCCATGTTATTGCAAATGGCTATTTCCTTCCTTTTTATGACTTTTTATGCAATGAATCCATTGCATGCACACACACATACACACACATATACACACATACACACTCCACATCTTCTTCATCCATTCATCAGCCAATGGATACTTTGGCTGTTTCCATAATTTGGCTATTGTAGATAATGCTACTATAAACATTGGGGTACATGTATCCCTTTGAATTAGAATTTTTGTATTCTCTGGTTAAATACTCAGTAGAACCATTGCTGGGTCATAGTGAAGCTCTATTTTTAACTTTTTGGAGACCCTCCATACTGTTTTCCAGAGTGGCTGCACCAGTTTGCATTCCCACCAACAATGCACGAGGGTTCCTTTTTCTTCACATCCTAGACAACACGTTGTTTCTTGTGTTTTTGATTTTAGTCATTCTGACTGGTATGAGGTAATATCTCATTGTAGTTTTGATTTGCATTCCCCTGATTATCAGTGATGTTGAGCATCTTTTCATGTATCTGTTAGCCCTCTGAATGTCTTCCTTGGGAAATATCTATTCATGTCTTCTGCCCATTTTTTAATTGGATTATTTGGTTTCTGGGTGTTGAGTTGTATAAGTTCTTTATATATTTTGGATACTAATCCTTTATCAGATATGTCATTTGCAAATATCTTCCCCATTCTGTAGGTTGCCTTTTAGTTTTGTTGCTTCTTCTGTGCAAAAGCTTTTTATCTTGATGAAGTCCCAATAGTTCATTTTTGTTTCTGTTTCCCTTGACTCTGGATACATATTTAGTAAGAAGTTGCTCTGGCCGATGTCAAAGAAGTTACTGCCTGTGTTCTCTTCTAGGATTTTTATGGTTTCAGGTCCCACATTTAGGTCTTAAATCTAATTTGAATTTGTTTTTGTATATGGTGTAAGAAAGTGGTCTAGTATCATTCTTCGGTGTGTTGCTGTCCAGTTTTCCCAACACCATTTGTTGAAGAGACTGTCTTTCCCATTGGATATTCTTTCCTGATTTGTTGAAGATTAATTGACCGTATAGCTGTTGGTTCATTTCTTGGTTTTCTATTCTGTTCTAATGATCTGTGTGTCTATTTTGTGCTAATACCATACTCTTTTGATCACTGTGGCTTTGTAGTATAATTTCAGTTCCTAATTGTGAGGCATCTACCTTGCTTTTTCAAAATTTCTGTGGCTATTCAGGGTCTTTAGTGGTTCCATACAAATTTTAGAATTCTTTGTTCTATTTCTGTGAAAAATACTGTTCGTATTTTGATAGGGATTGCAGTAAATGTATGCAATGTTTGGGTAGTATAAACATTTCAACGATAATTGTTCCAATCTGTGAGCATGGAATGTCTTTCCATTACTTTGTGTCATCTTTGATTTCTTTCATCAATGATTTATAATTTTCAGAGTATAGGTCTTTCATCTCTTTGGTTAGGTTTATTCCTAGGTATCTTTTTTGGTGCAAATGTAAATGAGATTATTTTCTTAATTTCTCTTTCTGCTACTTCATTATTGGTGTATAGAAATGCAACAGATTTCTGTCCTTCGATTTTGTATACTGTGACTTTACTGAATTTATCAATTCTAGTAGTTTTTTTGGTGGAATCTTTCAGGTTTTCTGTATATAGTGTCATGCCATCCGCAAATAGTGAAAATTTTACTTCTTCCTTACCAATTTGGGAGCCCTTTATTTCTTTTTGTTGTCTGATTGCTGTGGCTAGGACTTCCAGTACTGTGTTGAATAAAAGTGGTGAGAGTGGACAAGCCTATTTTGTTTTTGACTATAGAAGAAAAGCTCTCAGTTTTTCCCCATTGAAAAAGATATTGACTGTGTTTTTTTCATATATGACCTTTATTATGTTGATGTATGTTCTCTCTAAACCTTCTTTGTTGAGGATTTTTATCATGAATTGATGTTGTACTTTGTCAAATACTTTTTCTGCATCTATTGAAATGATCATATGGTTCTTAACGTTTCTATTGATGTGATGTATCATATTGATTGATTTGCAAATATTGAACCACACGTATAACACAGGAATAAATCCCACTTGATTGTGGTGAATTGTTTAATGTATTGTTTAATTCAATTTGCTAGTATTCTGTTGAGGATTTTGTATCAGCGATATTGGCCTACAATTCTCTTTTTTTAGTGGTGTCTCTATCTAGTTTTGGTATCAGGGTAGTGCTTGCCTCATAGAATGAATTTGGAAGTTATCCTTTCTATTCTATTTTTTGGAATAGTTTGAGAAGAATAGTTGTTAACTCTTCTTTAAATGTTTTGTAGAATTTACCTGTGAAGTCATCTGGTCCTGGAATTTTGTTTGTTGGGAGTTTTTTGATTACTGATTCTTTTTTTTTTTTTTTTTTGCTAGTTTTCAGTCTGTTAAAATTTTCTTTTTCTTCCTCTCCCAGTTTTGATAGTTTAAAAGTTCCTAGGAATTTATCCATTTCCTCTAGGTTGTACAATTGGTTGACATATAGTTTTTCATAATATTTTCCTATGATTGTATTTCTGTGGTATTGGCTATTATTTCTCCTCTCTTATTTGTGACTTTATTTGAGTCCATTTTCTTCTTTTCTTGATATGTCTGGCTAAAGGTTTATCAATTTTATTGATTTTCTCTTTTTGCAAAAAAACAGCTCCTGGTTTCATTGATCTGGTCTTTTTGTTTGTTTGTTTCTGTATCATGTATTTCTGCTCTCATCTTTATTATATACTTCCTTCTACTGGTTTTTGGGTTTTGTTTGTTGTTCTTTTTCTAGCTCCTTTAGGTGTAAGTTTAGATTACTTATTTGAGATTTTCCTTGCTTCCTGAGGTAGGTCTGTATTGCCATAAACTTCTATTGTAGAACCACTTTTGCTGCATCCCTAAGGTTTTGGACTGTTGTATTTTCATTCTCATTTGTTTCCATGTATTTTTTTTTATTTCTTTTTTAAATTTCCTGACTGACCCATTCACTGATAGTGGCATGTTATTTAACCACCATGCATTTGTGGTCTTTCCTGATTTTTTCTTATGATTGATTTCTAGTTTCATAGTAATGTGGTCAGAAAAGATGGATGGTATGACTTTGATCATCTTGAATTTGTGGAGGCTTGTTTTGTGGGCTAATATGTGATCTATTCTGGAGAATGTTCCATGTGCACTTGAAAAAAAAATATGTATTTTGCTGTTTTAGGATGGAATGTTCTGAATATATCTGTTAAATCCATCTGTTCCAGTGTCATTCAAAGCCATTGTTTCTTTGTTTATTTTCTGTTTAGATGATCTGCCCATTGATGTAAGTGGAGTATTAAAGTCCCTACTATCATTTTATTATTACTGATTAGTTCTTTTATGTTTGTTACTAACTGTTTTATGTATTTGGGTGCTCCTATGTTGAATACATAACTATTTATAATTGTTATATCTTCTTGTTAGATTGTCCTCATTATTATTATATAGTGTCCTTCATTATCTCTTGCTACAGTCTTTGTTTTAAAATCTATTTTGTTGGGCGCCTGGGTGGCTCAGTTGGTTAAGCGACTGCCTTCGGCTCAGGTCATGATCCTGGAGTCCCGGGATCGAGTCCCGCATCAGGCTCCCTGCTCAGCGAGGAGCCTGCTTCTCCCTCTGACCCTCCCCCCTCTCATGTACTCTCTCTCATTCTCGCTCTCTCAAATAAATAAATAAAAATCTTTAAAAAATAAAATAAAATAAAAAAATAAAATCTATTTTGTCTCAGATAAGTATTGCTACTATAGCTTGCTTTTGACATCCATTTGTGTGTTAGATGTTTCTACACCCCCTCACTTTCAATCCGCAGGTGTCTTTAAGTCTAAAATGAGCCTCTTGTAGGCAACATATAGATGAGTCTTGTTTTTTAATCAATTATGTCACCCCATGTCTTTGATTGAAAAGTTTTGTCCATTTACATTCAGTGTAATTATTGACAGATATGCACTTATTCTCATCTTATTATTTGTTTTGTGGTTGTTTCTGAAGATTTTCTCTGATCCTTTCTTATCTTTTTCTCATGGTTTGCTGATTTTCATTAGTGATATATTTGGAATTCTTTTTATTCTCTGCATATTTATTAGTGGTTTTTTGATGCATAGTTACTATTAGTTTTGTATGTAACTTCTTCTGCATATAGCAGTCTATATTAAGCTGATTATTGTTTAAGTTTGAACCCATTCTTTACTCCTCCCCACATTTTAGGTATATGTTGTTATATTTTATATCCTTTTCTTTTGTGAGTTTTTTGACTGATTTTTTTTACAGAATATTCACTTTTACTGCTTTTGTGTTTCCTAACTTTTTACTGTCACTTTTGTTCTCTCCTTTCCACTCAGAGTCCCCTTTAATATTTTTTCCAGGGCTGGTTTAGTGTTCATGAACTCATTTAGTTTTTGTTTGTCTAAGAAATTGTTTATATCTCCTGAATGGTAGTCTTGCTGGATAGAGTATTCTTGGCTAAGGATTTTTTTTTTTTCCATTCAGCACTTTGAATATATCTGGTCACTCTCTTCTGGCTTGCAAAGTTTCTGCTGGAAAATCCCTTGCCAGCCTTATGGGTTTTCCCATGTAAGTTACTGTAGTTCTTTGTTTTGCTGCTTTATTTATTTATTTTTCTTTATCACTATATATTGCCAATGTAATTACAATAGATCTTGGTTTGGATCTGCTTATATTGATTTTGATGAGAGTTCTCTGTGCTTCCTTGATTTGGATTATCTGTTTCCTTCCCTAGATTAGGGAAGTCTTTAGCTATTATTTCTTCAAATAAATTCTCTGTCCCTTTTCTCTCTCTCCTTCTGGGACTCCTAGAAGTCCACAATAATAATTGGAATGTTATTACATTTGATGGAGTCACTGAATTCCCTAAGTCTGTTCCCAATATGCATAATTCTTTTTTCCTCTCTTTTGTTCAGCTTGATTACTTTCCATTACTCTGTTTTCTAGATCACTAATTTGTTCCTCTACTTCTTCCATGCTGCCATTTATTCCATCAAGTGTGTTTCTCCTTTCATTTTTTTTTTTAAGATTTTATTCATTTGAGACACAGAGATACAGAGAGAGAGAGATCATGAGCTGGGGGAGAGACAGAGGGAGAGGGAGAAGCAGGCTCCCTGCTGAGCTAAGAATCCGACACGGGGCTTGATCCCAGGACTCCGGGATCATGACCTGAGCCAAAGGCAGATGCCTAACCATCTGAGCCACCCAGGTGCCCCTCTCCTTTCATTTTTGAATCCTTTATCTCTGCTATGTTATTCCTCACCTCTGTGTTATTAAGGGTCTCGCTCATGTCTTCCACTCTTTTCTCAAGCCCAGTGAGTATCCTTGTGATCATTGTTTAAATATTCTATCAGGCATGTTACTTATATCTGTTTCATTTAGATCTCTGGCTGTGGCCTTGTCTTGTTCTTTCATTTGGGATAAATTTCTCTGTCTCCACATTTTGTCTGCCTTTCTCTGTCTGTTCCTCTATGTTAGAGAAGTCAGCTATGTCTTCTACTCTTGAAAGTTGTGACTTTATGAAGAAGAGGTCCTGGAGTGCCCTGCAGTGCAACGTCCTCTATTCACCAGAACATGACACTTCGGGAGAGTACCATATATGTTGCTTACACTCTGTTATTGTGTATGAGTTCCTTTAATTTTTTTTTCTTTAAATTCAACTAAATATAGTTTATATTAAAATTATAATTTATAGTATGACCCCACGTTTAACTAAAATACTTTCTTTTATTCTTTTTTCTTTCTTTTACTTTCTTCTTTTCAATCCGCCTTTCCTTTTTATTTGCTTTTTTAATTTCTAAAAACATAACAGATCACCTGGAATGCTCACTTAATGGTTAAAATATAAGGTAGCCTTTTTTTATATGTGTTAAAGTTGTTCTTTTTTTTTTTAATATGGCTTTTTTTTTTTAAACAGTCATTTTTAAGACAGAAATACAAAAAAAGTTTAGAAGGATGGATATAAAAATTTAAATATCACTGTTATTCTAGGGGAATTGGACTGAATGTAAGCAGAAAGCATGAAGAAAAGGTTTTAAGTTAATATTTCATAATATTTATACCATTTTGACAAAATTATGATGAGCATATTATATTCATTAATAACAAAATATAATTTATTATTAATGATATGAAAAATGTAATCTCAAATGACAAGTGTTTCTTAATCTTTGTATTTTAAATATTTATTTATTTATATATTTTAAAGAGAGAGAGCACAAGAAGGAGGGGCAGAGTGAAAGGGAGAGAGAATCTCAAGCAGACTCCATGCTGAGCACAGAGCTGGACTCAGGGCTCTATCTAAAGATCCTAAGATCATGAACTGAGCCAAAATCAAGAGTTAGATACTTAAGTGACTGAGCCACCCAGGCCTCCCTGTATTTTATATATTTATAAAATTATCATCCCTTATGGAGACCATTAGTATAATTCTTTGATTATACAAATGTTAGTATTGTTTTTTGTTTTCTCTTGAAATAGTAAGTAAAGGAGGACATTGTCTGAGGAATTATCCCCAAGTCAGGAGCAGGGGTGAGGGGGTGGGGGGGGCAGGGGGCAGAGAGAGGGGGAGAACCTTAAGCAGACTCTGTACCCAGCATGGACTCATGATCTCACAATGTTGAGATCATGATCCAAGCTGAAATCAAGAGTCCACACTTAATCAACTGAGCCACCCAGGCACCCCTTTAATGTATGTGTTCTAACTTTACTTACTAACACCATCCTCAATGAATAGTTGCTTCAAAAGAAATATATATTCAGATTATCCTTGTATTAACCTAGAGACTCAGCCAATGATAAAGGAAGGCAGCTAATTTGGGGCTCCAGCTATACTTAGACACTTTTGTTTTAAAATTATAAGACAATACAACAGTATGTTATGCATTTATTATTTAAATAAGAAAATATTTGGAATAATTTTACTTTGGTTTAAAACAAAATTCTATGATGTGTATTTTACATAGACTTCAGTTTAGTTTCTTAAGGGGATTAATTGTAATTCTTGCAGATTGATTTTTTTTTAAATTTTACAGAGCTAAATAAATTCAACTACTATTTTTTGATAATGTATCCAAACCTTTGTAAAGTAAAATGCCTTTTTTTTTACAAGGTTTTATTATTTATTTGAGAGAGATAGAACACAAGGTGGGGGCAGAAGGAGAGGGAGAAGCAGACTCCCCACTGAGCAGGAAGCCCAATGTGGGGCTTGATCCCAGGACGCCGGAATCATGACCTGAGCTGAAGGTAGACGCTTCAATACCTGAGCCACCCAGTTGCCCCTAAAATGCCTTTTCTTTAGTATGTTATTTATCTTTACTCATTTATTTGAGCTCTTGTAACAAGAATCTCTAGCTGAGTAAATAAATAAATTTTTATTCAAATGTGAAGCCAACCACTTATTTTAGTTTAGATATCTGTTGCACAGTCTTCTTGCTACCAACAAGCCATTCTTATGCCAGAAAGCACCTTTTTACATACTTGCAAATAAAGAGAGTTTAGAGGCAATGCCTAAGCATTGTCCAGAAGAGACGCTACTTTGTCACACATGAGCTATACCCATGGCTAGCTTGTATATCTACCTTTTATGCAAATCCCAAAAGTGGTTTACAAGAAGAATGATTTACAAGAGGGAGATGATAGTCAGTAACTTCATGATCTCCACTATTATCCACATTTATTTCTCCATGTCCCTACTCTTCTCTGCTCTTCTTTTTTCATTTTTTTCCCTCTTTTTTCTCCATTCTTATCTGTTTGTCTCTTTTACTATATATCCTATATGAATTTGCTTATCACCAGAATAGCAACAAAAGAAAATACATATTTTCCTTATTAAATGTAAAGCAGTAAAATGGCTTATTTGAACTCAGTGATGCTCAGGAAATCTATTCCAACTAGTTTCATCTGTCCTCACATTTCTGTATGTGTGATCCTTTAATTTGTACACCTACTCATACTGAACACTGAAGTTGATTCTGTGATGTTTGAATGCATCCAGTCGGAAATTAGGAAATCTGAGATTATTATTTGCAAAGTACCTAGATCAGACTCAGAATACCTTCAGCTTAACTCTCTCAGAGTTAGAGAGCTCTCAGCTAAACTCTGAGAATTCACAGTAAGACTTTAGCAATACTTTTATTTTATAGCAATTATATATGTATATCTATATATATTTTTTCTCTCAGCTAGAGTATGAGCTTTTTCTGAAGCTATTTTCCATGACATGTCCCTATCTTCATCTCACATGACTAGTACAGTACCAGATATTTAAGGAAATTATGTTTGAACAAAAAAAATCATTTCCTGTTATCACTGTGTCATCATAAGCATCAAGAAAGGAGGAGAGAAAATATTAAAATACTCAAGGAGAGGATTCTTAACTTTAGAGTGCTCCTGGATATGAGCATTCAGGCAAATAGTTTGTTTCAAATTTCTCAATGTCTTCTTAGGATGCTTGTATTATAGTTATTTTATCATTTTTCCAGCAAATATTCTTAAGATCTTGAGAAGTTATTCAAAAGTTAGCCATGTTCAGGAACTAAAGAATTAGTCCTTTGTACACATCTTTAAATGTAACAATTCAAATCATCAGTTTTTCAATGTGCTTAAGTATATATGGTAGAAGCAAAGAGGAAAAGGTATTATTCAAACTCTCACTCTGGTAAAGCTTGAATGACAGGATGTTATCACATTGAAAATATTTTATTCATTCACTTATTTGCTCATTAATAATCCTTTATTCATTTAAATATGGACTCTGAATCTCTCTCACAGGCTAGATGTACTCTTGCCACTCAAGTTCAGCAGGAAGGCAAACATTCTTTTTTCTCCTTAATAGAAATTTTGACTATCTTACAGAATTATTTTTATTTTTTAGGTAACACTATTTAGAAATCAATTTTATGTTTAGCATGTTCCTCTGTAGTAGCAGAGTTACATAGAGGAGAGAAATGGAAAGCTATATTTAAAATCCAGGGGCTCTTATATCTTCCTTACCAAGAAAAGTGACTGAACTTTGATTTGTTGATGTTCTAAATGAGAAAAGAAGAAAAAAATGTTGGAACTTCATGAATTCCATGTCAGCCCTGAGCATCTGAAGAGGTTTTGTGTCTTTCCACTTTACTTATTTTGACAGCAATTTACATAGTATTATATATTCCGAAGGAAATACCAGTAACATGGTTTATTGAATTCCCTAACATGTAAAACTTATGAGAACTGCTTCACATTTTGGGGATTCAAAATCATTTTGATATTTTACTTTTTTTTTTTTGAAGATTTTATTTATTTATTTGACAGAGAGAGACAGAGTGAGAGGGAACACAAGCAGGGGGAGTGAGAGAGGGAGAAGCAGGCTTCCCGCTGAGCAGGGAGCCCGATGCGGGGCTTGATCCCAGGACCCTGGGATCATGACCTGAGCCGAAGGCAGACGCTTAATGACTGAGCCACCCAGGTGCCCCCCCCCTTTTTTTTCTTTTAACCGATGGACCTTTAGTTGTGTTTTGACAAGAGGTTCAATTTCTCACCCCCATACAATGGATTGTTTCTAAATGCAGAAGGATTTTGAAATCCTACCTGGATTTACTTTTCCCTATATAAGGTAAGAGATAACTAAAATCTGAACTATTGGCTATTGGTGTGACATCTTATTTATGCTTGTTCTCCCATGTTTTAAAACTTTAATTTAGAACACATTTAGCAAGTCTTTCTCAAAATCCTGTCACTATGCTACATGTGCTAGTGTCAGAGGACTTCCTTGCATAAGTTCCATGCTGTGTGCTGATACCAGCCAACCCTAGTAGAGGTTCTAACCTTGTATTAAGCTTAGGTCATTAACCTAGACTCTGTTGCCTTATTGATTCACCTTGATTGATGTAGCACTATCTTCTCTAGCAAGTCTTTAATTTTTAGGAAGGAGACAGATTTATGAGATTTATAAGCATACTGATAATCCATATTCCAAACGATGAGATTGGCCTTGCCTGGGTCTTTGGGAGTGACATTATCCATGCATCAGTGCAGTCACCAAAAGTTTGGCCTGCCTTCTGACCCTAAATTTGTATAACTACAGGTGACTCTTCTAGGCATAAAGGCACAATTTGTTGCATGCATTTTGAGGTTTCCACATTGTGTATACAAAACCTGGCATGTTAGGTGACCCCTCAGCAGATGTACCTTCGATCTCAAACTTGACTGTTACTTTATGAAATGTGCTACTAAAGACCATCTGCAACCTAAATAAAAAAAACCCCCTTTTTTTTTTAAAGATTTTTATTTATTTATTTGGCAGAGAGAGAAAGAGACAGTGAGAGAGGGAACACAAGCAGGGGGAGTGGGAGAGGGAGAAGCAGGCTTCCCACTGAGCAGAGAGCCCGATGTGGAGCTGGATCCCAGGACTCTGGGATCATGACCCGAACCAAAGGCAGACTCTTAATGACTGAGCCACCCAGGCACCCCCAAAAAAGGCCTTTTTGAATCAATAAAGTAATAATATTATATTAACATTATACATAGCTATATATTGTGTATTTTTATTAATATATAATAATAAAACACTCTCTGCAGCTAACCCTATTATCATGCCCTTTTTTCATTCAGAGATCTTCACGTCTTATTAAATATACTTTAAATAAACATAACCTTTCTGGGGATTTTTAAACTTTTTTTGTGTGTGACTTGATTAATATGCCATAGTCAAGTAGTAGAAAAAACTAGAATACAAGTTTTCTGTAACTTAGGTTTGGTTTGAAAGAAGTCTCATTAAAAATATGTAAGACAATACAGTAAGGTCTACATGTATTATTGCTAGCAATCAGTCCTTTATTCAGTGCCTTTGATGACCTCATGCCATTTAGTGCTAAGAAGAATCACAAGAGGAGATTGACTGATGCTGAAGAATTCCTCCTCATAATTCTGTTGCTACTCAAATCATCAGGACAAATAATTGTCATCAGTGATAGGCCAGTTGTTCCAACTGTGATCCTGCAATCTCTACTGGCCATCAAAATTTCTGCTGAAAAATCAGCTCATAGTCTTCTGGGGTTTTCCTTGTGACTATTATTTTTCTTGCTTCCTTTAAGATTCTCTCTCTCTCTCTCTCTTTTTTTATCATTAACTTTTGCCACTTTATAGTATAACTTGGTGTGGATCTATTTGGGTTCATCTTTTTTCGGACTCTCTGCTTTTTGCACCTGGTTATCAGTTTCTTTCCCCAGATTAGGCAAGTTTTCAGCCATTATTTTTACAAATAAGTTTCTACCCTTTTCTCTTCTCCTTTTGGAACACCTATTATGTGAATATTAGTACACCTGATGTTGTTCTAGAAATCCCTTAAAATGTCCTCTTTTTTTTTTTTTTTCCTTTAACTTTTCCTATTGGGTGATTTCAACTCTTCTGTCTTCCAAATTGCTGATCCATTCTTCTTTATCATCTAACCTGCTGAAGATTCCCTATAGTGTATTTTTCATTTCAATTACTATTGAAATTCAATTACTATATATATATATATATATATATATATTAGCTCTGATTGGTTCTTTTTATATCTTTTATGTCTTTGTTGAAGTTCTCACTGTTTTCCTCCATTCTTCTCTTAATTTTGGTGAGTATCCTTATGACTATTACTTTGAACTATTTTTCTTCATTTCATTAGGGCTTTTTTCTGGGCTTTTATCTCATTCTTTCGTTGTGAACATATTTTCTATCTCCTCATTTTGTTTGACATTCTGTGTTTGTTTCTCTGAATTAGATGGAACAGCCAGTGCTCCTGGTTTTAAAGGAATGGCCTTGTGTAGGAACATCCCTGGTGTAGACATATGTGTGCCTCATGGCCTTGGCAGGCTGGCTGGAACTGGAGCAGATGCAGGCCATTGGTGTCCCAGGATGTGCTGGGTCAGGGCCACTTTGTCAGGACAGCTGGAGCTGGAGAGACTATGGGCCAGGGCAGCCCTGTGGTGTGCCATTCAGGGGCCACCTTGACAAGATGGCTGAAGGTAGGTCGGGCTGGCATGCTGGGGTATCCCTACCAGGCCAGCTAGAGCACCTGGACCTTGCTCCCACATGCACTATCAAGGTTGAGGGGGAGTGTAAGAAATAGTATATCACAATGTCTCTGACCTGGGAGAGACTTTCCAAAGTTCCCTGCCTGTTTGGAGATTCTCTAGGGTTAATAAATGGATTTCCTTTACCTAATCTTAACTTATTCTTTCACTTTAGTTGCTCCTTAAACTTCTATTTTTTCATTGTGTCCAGGGCAGAAGAGCCTGTGTGCAGCCCATCAGTGATAGCCCTCCTTACTGCAGGTTGCCACATCAGGGGTGGGGGTCCTATAGTTACCATGTCTCTGTCCTACATTTCTTTATATGGTATCTCTATTATTTATTGTGCAAAAACTGTTCAATCAGCCCCCAGCTCTTCTTTAGGAGAAACTGCTGCATATGTAGGTATAGATTCTGTGTGTCCTTGGAAAGAGGTGGTTTCAGGGTGTTTCTACATTATCATCTTGGACTGCTTTTCAATAAATATGTTGCTAAAACAAGAATGAATGTGTACAAGAGAGAATAAAAGTAGAAAACTTAAAAAAAAGGGAATGAGAATGACTTGTAAGAGTTACAAGCTTAATGGCATTTTTTAGTAGTTCAGAATGTTATTTTCAGTGGGTAGATCAATCAGAAAATGACGGAAATATTGATTTAATTTATAATCAATCATTTCTAAATTCACCTCAGTTTGCTTTGGCTTTATGGAGACATTTACTAATTTCCTTTTGCATGATATTCTACTTAATTAGGTACTATTATCAGCTGTTCAAAGAATACTCAGAAAGAGACATAATAAATGAAGTGCAAGTATCTAACATGTTTAGAAATAAATGATAAGAAAATGTATTTCTTTTAGAAAAGTGTTCTACCGGACTAAAAATTAGATAATGCGTTGAGATTCAAAGATTTTTCCTATTACCTTACAGTATGCTATTTTTCATGGTAAAAAGGTTTTGAATTAGACTATAATATCATAAGCAGCAAGAAACTCTCTTTCATAAGTACCTGGGAGCTTTTCAACATAGAAATGGAGTCTAAACATAATATTTAGAAAATAGTTGCTTTCTTCCAAATGGAACCAAAATACATCTATCTTCTAAAGACATACTAGATTAGAAGTTCCCACATTTTAGTTGGAGAGAATTTCTTTTTACAACTATATATTCTAGTAGCCTTGAGGCACAAAAACAAGAGACTATTCTACAGATTAAATAAATGGCCAATTCTTAAGCCATCTTTGACAATTCAGTGGACATTCACAATGGAAACTGCACCTTAAATCTTTTTTTAGGACAAGTTCATTTCTATGAAAAATAGACGTTATACTTTTTGTTCAATGCCCTTATTGTGAGCAGTAAAATCTTGGGTATGGAGGCTGCAATAATATACTAGAAGTTTAAGATTGTGACTCAAGACTAGATTTTAACATCAGACCCCAGTGAATCTATGGAATTGAAAACCCATGGAATTAAAATAATAAGTATATATATTTCTTAAATTTACATATATTTTAAAGATTCCCTGTAGTAAAGAGAGCTGGCAATTAAACACTTTTATACCCAGAAGAGTAAATTGAGTTGAAATCTAGATATTCATTTATAAGAGGTTAGAAAAAATGATTACGTCTACTTACTGGGGGAAAAAAAATACAGATACTTTAAAAAATATTCCATATATTTCTGATGTTGATTTTTTTATCATAAGAAGATGATTTTGTGGGCCTTTCTGAAGTAGATAACTGTTGGGGTTAGACTGGCTGCATTTAAATTCATTTATACCACTTAAAAGCCATTATCAGGGGTGCCTGGGTGGCTCAGTCAGTTAAGCCTCCGACTCTTGGTTTTGGCTCAGGTCATGATCTCAGGGTTGGGATATCAGGCGCTGGGTTGGGCTCCCTGCTCAGTGCAGAGTCTGCTTGAGATTCTTTCCCCACTCCCTGCCCCTCCCCACTGTTCGTCACCCCTGCTTGAGTTCTCTCTCTCTCTTAAGTACATAAATAAAATCTTAAAAAAAAAATGTATCAGTTAATTTTTGATGTTTAACAACCACCCAAATATAGTAAGTTAGCTCTTCCTCTCTGGGCCTGGAGTTACTTTGCTGCGTGGTTAACACACAAAGAAAGTTAAAACCATAAATATGGGACTGATAGAGTGCCTCCTTCAAAACATGGTGTAGAAAATTAAAACCAACTGGCATAGCACACATATTGGCTTTTTCTATGACTAAACAAAAATGAGTAGTCAGTGGTACTGGGGCTACAATAACATCTCCATTGTAAGAGCGAAAGCTGTCCTCAAAAAGTCTTAAGAGAATTCAAACAAACGAAAACAGTATAAATGCCACTATTTGAAAAATATTTAACATGGAATAAATGCATTAATTTTAGATAACAACATAACATCAATATTAGCCAAAGCAATAACTATTTTATTTAGCTATGGGTTAGCTGTTCATTGTGATGGGGGGCACTTGATGCCAGAAGCCATCAAATGCCGGAAGAAGTGAGAGACAAATTCTCCTCTAAAGCCTCCACAGGGAGCATGGCCCTGCTGACACCCAGGGAAACTGACTTTTGACATCTGACATTCACAACTATGAGATAATAAATTTTCATTGTTTCAAGCTACCAAGTTCGTGGTAATTTGCAGCAGTGCATTTAAAACTAATACAGATTTTTGGAAGTGAAGTCATTCTGTAAAAATTGAAAAATGTGGATGTAGCTTTGGGGTTGGATATTAGATAGAAGCTGGAAGAATTTTTTTTTTTCTTAAGAGAGAGAACACAAGCAGAGGGAGGGGCACAGGGAGAGGGAGAGACTCTCAAGCAGACTCCACACTCAGTGCTGAGCCCAATGTGGGGCTTCATCTCACGACCCTAAGATCATGACCTGAGCTGAAATCAAGAGTCAGGCGCTTAACTGACTGAGCCACCCAGGTCCCGAAGCTGGAAGAATTTTGATGCCTCTGTAGAAGAAGCCTAGATTGTTTTAAACATAACAGACTGTTAGAAATATGGACATTAAAGGCACTGCTTTTGGGGGCTCATAAGGGTTACAGAGTATAGAAAGCCTTTCTTGGAGAATCCATATATCATCACAAAAAGAATATTGATAGAAATATGAATGTTAAAGCAGTGACAGAACTTAGAAGGAAATGAGGGCCATACTTTTGGAAACTAGAGAAAGGCATTCCTTCATATTTACTGTCAGAAAACCTAGCTAAGTTGTGTGCTCCTCTGGTGTGGACAGCAGAACTTGTAAGTAATGAACTGGATTTAATGAGATTTCTAAGCAAACTGTTTAAACTGTGGCCTGGTTTTCTCTTATTGGTTATATTAAAATGTGAGAGAAAAGAGATGAAGAGCTGTTTGGCAAAAAACAACTAGGATTTGATGATTTTTTAAATTCTCAGCCATTCCAGATTGCAAAAGATGCTAAAACTCAGAGATTAACTACTAACAAAACATGTTATGGAGAGAATATCAAAGGATGATGGGATAGGCATTTGCTGTTGCTGAAGAGATTAGGCATGTGACTCATGAATCCCCTCAACCCTCTCAGCAGAAAACAGGAATAGAGATGAGATTATATAGGAAAGTGATGCCTGGGTGGCTCAGTCCTGTTAAGCGTCTGCCTTCTGCTAAGCTCGGGTCATGATCCTGGGGTCCGGGGAACCACCCCCCCCCACACACACAAGTTGGGCTCTCTGCTCAGCAGGGAGCCTTCATCTCCCTCTCCCTCTGCCTGCCACTCCGCCCTGCTTGTGCTCATTAGCTCACTTTCTCTGTCAAATAAATAAATAAAATCTTTAAAAAAGAGAGATGATACAGGAAAGATCTGTGGATGACGGTCTTGCTGATGTCGTGAATCCCTCTGACAGACACAGGAATCTACAAGGTGTGGGGAAACGTTATACCATGAGAAACATTGGACTGAAAGAACAAAGATAGAAAAAAAGAGAGAAGGATGCAGACTTTCAAACTTCTATATGCAGGAAATGGACTAAACTAGCTGCTTTTCTGCAAACATGTGCTGTCCTTCAAAAAAAGCAAGAATAATTCAAAGGGCAGGGCTACAGGCCCATTGGTTGAGCCTCTGACCACAGAAGATTACCCCCAGGCCTTAAAACTGACAGAATTTAACCTGCTGGATTTTCAAATTGCTTGAGACCAGTGACCCTTTACTTCCTTAAATTTGTCTGTTTTGAAATGGAAATGTTTAAAATGCTCCCCTAATCCCATTTCGTCATTGCATTTTGGGAAGTGATCACTTGTTTTCTAGTTTCTTAGATCCACAGGCAGAGAGGGAATTTGCCCCGGAATGTATCATACCCACAATGTCACCATATCTGTTGAAAATGATCTAGATTTGCTGGAACTTGGAATGCGTAACTGATGAGATTTTAGACTAAGAATTGCTGGTGTGATGGGTTGGTACCTGTGCATCTCTTCCATCTGACTGTTCCTGAGTCATCTCCTTTTACAATAAACTGATAATCTAGTAAGTAAGAGGTTTCCCTGAGTTTTATGAGCCCATCTATCAACTTATCAAACCCAAGGAGGGGGTTGGGGGAACTTCTGATTTATAGTCAGTCAGTCAGAAGCAGATATGTCAACCTGGACTTGTGATTGGCATCTGCAGAGGTGGGCAGTTTGGGGGGACTGAGCCCTTAACCTGAGGAATCGGATGCTACCTATGTGTAGACAGTGTCAGAATTGGGTGAAGTGGTAGGAGGCCCAGCTGATGTCTGAGAACTGCTTGATGCTGTGGAAAAACCCATCCCCTAAATGGAAATCATTCTCAGGACAACTTCCCTTCCGTTCCTGTCTTTCTTCTCCTTCAGATATTCCTATTATAAGTCTGTTACATATTTTGTAGATGTCCCACAGGACTCGGATATTCTGTTCAGTTTATTCTCTTCACTTTTTGGGTTTCGTGGACTCTACTGATATATCCCCTAGCTCAGAAGTTCTGTCCTTAGTTGTGTCCAGTTTATTAATAAGACCATCAAAGGCATTCTTCATTTCTGTTACAGTGTTTTTGATTTCTAGGCGGGTTTTTGTTGTTGTTGCTCTTTCCTTGGATTGCCATCTCCCTGCTGACATTGCCAATCGTTTTTGTCTGCCTTACCCAACATTTCTGCTATGTCTGGTTCTGATGCTTGCTTTGTCTCTTCAAGCTGTGTTTTTTGCTTTTTGGTATGCCTTGTAGTTTTTT
Source organism: Neomonachus schauinslandi (assembly GCF_002201575.2). NCBI lineage: Eukaryota > Metazoa > Chordata > Mammalia > Carnivora > Phocidae > Neomonachus > Neomonachus schauinslandi. The sequence continues at coordinate 136,068,159 of NC_058409.1, read as the reverse complement.
GTTTTTTTTTTTTTTTTGATTGCCAGGTATGATACACTGGGTAAAAAGAACTGCTCTAAATAAATGACTTCAATCATTAGTTATGAGATGTGAGGGAAGGAAAGCATTCTATAATTTAGGATTAGATCTCAGTTTTCAGTGAGTTCCACTGAATAGCCCTTATTCCTAGCCCCACCTCATCCCTTATGCCGGAGAAGATGGGTAGAGGGGGCTGAAGTTGGTTATTTCCCTTCTCCCAGGTCAGTTAGGCTCTCATCATACCCTAGCGGGGTTAACTAGTTAGCTAATTTTCCTGAGGGCAAGCCTTGTTAAGAAAAACAGAGTGCAGTTGTGGATCTCCAAATGGTTCCCCTTTCCCTCCCCCTTCAGGAAGCATATCTCACAATATTGTGCCCTGCCACCACCATCAGTGGGTCTCCCTGGAGTTTTTATCTCTAGAGTTGGCTTCACTGAGCCTTCTGTAAGTCATCAATTACAGTTCAAGTTGTCCTCCCCAGGCATTTGTCCCAGAGTCAGTTTCTGCTAGTGAGATTCTGGTCTCAGACGCTGTAACTCAGCGATCCATCTCTCCAGTCTTAACAGGGACCATTCGTTCTGTGTCCTCCCCTTTCTCATGGATCCAAGAAGAGTTGTGGATTGTTCAGTCTGTTCAGATTTTTACTTGTTGTTAAGATAGAGTGGCAACTTCCGGCTAAACTGGTAACGGAAGTCTAAACAGCCCTTTTTTTTTTTTTTTTTTTTATTAAATCATGTACCGAGTCTCTGTTTTAATTAAAGAAATATTACTTTTTTATTAGTACAATTTTAGGGAATTTTAATTCTTAATTATATTTATCATGTAACTGGATGCTTTAAATTATATTTAATAAAATTCATCATTAAAATTGCATATTAGAACTGATAGATTTTCCTATAAAATATTACTTGGTTAATTATGTTTGATAATAGGAAAAATCCTAGTTGGTGCTAAGGGAGTGCAGGATATGAAAGTATTTAGAGCTCAGGTTCTAAGGCAGGAATGTCTCCACTCATTTTTTCATAAAACATTTCCTAGTTGCATGATCTTTGCTAAATTATGTAAACTTCCCCTTACTAAGCTTTCCGTATATAAAATAGAGTTAATGTTTTTTGTTATAATTCAATAAGATAATGTATGTCAAGTTCTTAAAATAATTTCTGTCAAAGAGTAAACATACCGTAAATGATATGTATTATTTTATCATCTATTCTTTGCAAATCAGTAACAGATACTATACAAATACTAGTTTGTATTTTTATAATATTGCATATATTCTGGCGGCTGATTAATAGCAGGCTTCATTAAAGGTTTCATTTTATTCTTTCTATTTTTGTTTGGTTTGATTTAGTGAAATCCATGTTTGATTTTGAACTAAATATTTTAGATAAACAGAATTTTTTTTTTAAGATTTTATTTATTTATTTGACAGAGAGATAGCGAGAGCAGGAACACAAGCAGGGGGAGTGGGAGAGGGAAAAGCAGGCTTCCCGTGGAGCAGGGAGCCCGATGTGGGGCTCGATCCCAGGACCCTGGGATCATGACCTGAGCCGAAGGCAGACGTTTAATGACTGAGACACCCAGGCACCCCAGATAAATAGAAATTTTAAAACTCTTAAATTATGTGTTTGTTTTGTATATGTGTTAATACATGTTCAACGTGGGGATGCCTGGGTGGCTCAGTCAGTTAAGCGTCTGCCTTCAGCTCAGGTCATGATCCTAGAGTCCTGGGATCGAGTCCCACATCGGGCTCCTTGCTTGGCAGAGAGCCTGCTTCTCCCTCTACCTGCTCTACCTGCTGCTCCCCCTGCTTGTGCTCTCTCTCTCTGACAAAAAAATAAATAAAATCTTAAAAAAAAAAATACATGTTCAATGTGTACACATCTAATATGAATTTCTATGGGTTGAGAGTCTAACCAATAAAAAGAAATTTTAAACATTTAACTATTTCAAGGACTGCATATGGCCAAGAATTAGTGGGATCAAATAGGAAAAAAAAAGGGGAAACAGTTCAGCTATCTTCCATTCAGTTCCTTATTTAAGTACACATGAGCTGAGTGACAATTGGTAACTCATTACTTCCTCCCTAGGTCTTTGCTCTGACAACCACCATTAATTACATTTGAGATGATAATTAAACTTTTCTTTAAAAATTGGCTTTTCCAAACACTTCAGCTTCCTATATTAATATTAATTCAAATGCAAGGAAAAGCAGCCTGCTTACATGTTGATATATTAGCATACTAACAGTTAATCTGTTACTTACAAAGCTATTTATTTAAATATAAGTAGGGATTATAATCATCATAGTTTTGGTATAGTTACAATGATTACCAATATGACAATCATATAATATGTTAATCATTTTACTTGCCATGAGCTACTATTATAATGAAAGTCAAGAAGATGATAACATAGCAAATTCAGAGTGTATTTAATTATAATTTGGTTTAAAATCTAAACCTCAGAGAAAGCTGAAGTGTACTAATTTTTGCTTTTGGAAAACAAAAGAAGAATATAACATATAAAGTAACATGATTTTTATATCCCAGTTTAAAAAAATACATTGACCTACAACAATAGCCGCTTTAAGTAAAAACGTTATGGGATACAATGAGTGCTGTGAAGATGTTAACTTTTTTGGAACAAAGTAAAGGCAAGATATGATTTTGGACTTGTACTTTCACACACTGAGGATTTTTATGATATAACTTAAATTGTAATTGCTTAAATTAAATCAAACTTGACTCAGTGCGAAGTTCACTATATGTAACTTCACACTTTATACTTCCTAGCAGAATCCCAAATCCATGCAAATATTAGGGGTAAATAAGCAGTCTTAATCAAGAGTTAATTTACCAGTTGGGGGGCGGGGGGCAAAAAAAGAAAAGAAAAGGCTAACCATTTTATTCTAGTCTTTTTTAGAGATGAAATATCTCCTAGTGATATAACTCCTATAGCAAATATTATTTATAGTATCTATTCAACTTTTGAAATTTCTTCATTATTTAGAATAAAAAGAGTTTATGTTCATTCTTGAATAATACCAATATCTTTTGATTGACATATGTTAATTTACCAAAGCAGATGAATAATCAATAAAGAATGTGAATTAAAGTTTCGTTTTTCAATGAAATAACAGAGAAGTAAACTCTTCTCCGGCAGGATTTTGCCCCCCAAGCCAGTGTCTGTTTTCTCTGTTCAGGTTTAGCAGCCTGTTATAGGTAAGTGAAACTCTTCCCGCTTTAAAGCCACCTGGGTGGATGCCTATATTGTGGTGCACTACCTAATAGTTTTTGGAATGAACTGTTCAGGGAGGGAGAAGAAAGAAGGAAAGAAAGAGGACTAAGTAAAACCTTATTTTTGAATTACCATGTGGAAGAATTGCTTACCATATTTTCCCTTCTCTTGAAAAAAAAAAATGCTTTTAGGAACTTCTTAATCATTATATTACTTTTGTGTGTATAGCCGCTCTTGACTTAAAATACCTTGGATTGAGATCTCTTGCTTTTATGATCCTTTTCATGAACTTAAAACCCTGATGATGATGATTTACTATCCCATAGAAGAGGACCTGATGATTACAGGCAATTGCAACATTCAAAGCACTCTACTACAAAGTGGTATTGGCACAAGTGATATTAATCAACTGTGTTTCACTTTTGCCTCTCTGCATGTTTAAGAATAGGCACAGCGGCATATAAAAGAAAGAAGTTTTAGGGTCAGCAAAATATGCTTTGAGTGCTTTTGGATAAAGAATGATGGCATAATAAAATACATCAAGGGAAAAATGCAAAAGCAAATATGAGTTTCTCCTCAATCACATTTTGGCTGAAGTTACTGTTCGTGAACCAATTCATAATTAGTTTCCTAAAAATCACAAGTGCCCATCATAGAACCATTTGTCAAACACATTTTCTATGGTTCTTGACTAGAAGAATAGTTTAAATCTTTCATTTATCAATACGTAAGTTTTTCTCTGATATTTGCTAAAATTCTAATTTGGAACGTAACTCTTGGTACAAATGTTACTGGCGGGAAGAAATTAAGAGAAAATAAGAAATCAAGCTTTAAGTAGTTAGTTCCCATATGTGTTATGTTTTTGTAGTTACAGCAGAGGGAACAATACAGATAAGGACCAAAGATTTGCCAATGATCAAAATTCATTTGCATCATTGATGTATAGGATCTTTCTAAATGAGAAGATGAAAACATGTAGGTGCTACATGCCCTATGATAACATTTGAGAGCTTGGTAAGCAGCAGGCTAGCTATTTACAAAGTTAATGTTACTTCTGGGTGGGGGTGGGGGGTGGGGGGGAACTGCTGTATTTGAATGATAATTTTGCAGATGTCTTACTTTAATATAAAATGCTTTTGTGTTAAGCAAAAACAAATTCCTCTTTAAAAGCAAAATAACATACCTTGAAATTTAAGTTATTTATAGGAGAAAGAAAAAAAAAGACCCCAAATTAACTATATATATATATATATATATTTTAGAATTTCCTTTTCAATTTAAAAATTTAAAATTTCATGTATGTTTTACAGTTTTATTGCATACGTTTTGACCACATTAATTTGTAGGTTATATAGTTCTAGGCCTGCTAGAGCAAACTCCATCTTTTATTTTTATTTTTTTAATTTTTTTTAAAGATTTTATTTATTTATTTGACAGAGAGAGAGACACAGTGAGAGATGGAACACAAGCAGGGGGAGTGGGAGAGGGAGAAGCAGGCTTCCCGCGGAGCAGGGAGCCCGATGAGGGGCTCCATCCCAGGACCCTGGGATCATGACCTGAGCTGAAGGCAGATACTTAATGACTGAGCCACCCAGGCGCCCCAGCAACCTCCATCTTTTAATGAACCTATCATTTAGTTGTTAGAGTTTTATATAACTATTTTATATAATTTATAAATTAAGTTACTTAATTTATAAATTTAACAAATAACTGAGAAGGACAGAAAGAGAGAGTGGATGAAAAGTCGGAAAAGTGAGATTTATATGCAGGAAATATTTTGTGAAATTTTGTCTCTTAAGAGGAGAGACGATTCTAAAGCAAATAAACCACCCCATTATTATGTCTTAAAATTTCCATTAAAGTCAATGCATTAGCAAAGAAAAGGAATTGCCAACGACATCAACTAAACATTAGAGAGTATTATAGTTAAACAAGTTATGCATTGCAGTAAACATGTATAACTGGAGCAACATAACTCTATAGTGCTATTATCAACAAAACAAAGTTACTTTATAAGCACAGTTTACTCATACAGGAAATTAATGGGCCAAGAAGGCTATCTTCTTTTCTATTTAACTGAATTAACCATGAGATAATAGCTAATATGAAAACTACAGAGAATATACATAAACCACAGAGAAATAGAGAATGAACAATCCCCAGATTAGCATGAATCAGAGCCATATGAAGACTGATATATGTACTAAAAAACATAATAATGATGCAGAATTAGCTAAGCATTTTATACTATGCCTTGAATATTTGGAATAAGACTACAGTTATATATTTTTGCATGAAGCCATATACCTTATATTTATATTTTTTGTCATAATTTTATTTATATAAAAAATTGAAAGCCTCATTTGCTTTTATTTATTGTCAAAAGAAATGCTCACATGCCAAAAAAGATTACCAGTCATGTTACATAATCAATTTTTAGTAAATTATCATGGCACTGAAGTTGTATGAATAAAAGTGTGACATTAAAGAAGAGACTTGTTGAAGCTCTAGCTAGGTTGAATTTTAAAACTTCCTTTTATTTTGGTAACAATAGAATTATGTTGTCTTTACATTTTATTTATTTTTTGTTGTTAATATAATTCTGGCTATTTTGCTAAATTATATTTCCATGTTTTTGAAGGGTTATACATTAAAAAAAACAAATACAATGTACTAGATACTTCCATATTCCCAAAGTCTCAAAAGTTATAGTAACACACTTCTGATCTTTTTTTTTTTTTTAAGATTTTATTTATTTATTTGACAGAGACAGAGACAGCAAGAGCAGGAACACAAGCAGGGGGAGTGGGAGAGGGAGAAGCAGGCTTCCTGCTGAGCCGGGAGCCCAATGTGGGACTCGATCCCAGGACCCTGGGATCATGACCTGAGCCGAAGGCAGTTGCTTAACCAACTGAGCCACCCAGGCGCCCACACTTCTGATCTTTGAATGCATACTGCTCAGCTAAACTAAAAACCTACTTGCCTTAAAACTGATTCTTTGCTACAATGGATTTAAGACATTTTGAAATATCATATTAATTTTTTTAATCTGTTCTATGATCAAGAAACTCGCGGGGCGCCTGGGTGGCTCAGTCGTTAAGCGTCTGCCTTCGGCTCAGGTCATGATCCCAGGGTCCTGGGATCGAGTCCCACATCGGGCTCCCTGCTCGGCAGGAAGCCTGCTTCTCGCTCTCCCACTCCCCCTGCTTGTGTTCCTGCTCTCGCTATCTCTCTGTCAAATAAATAAATAAAATCTTTAAAAAAAAAAAAAAAGAAACTCACAAATCTTTCTTCAATGGAATGCACATTTTTCCAAAATAATTTTCAGTAGCTGGAACATTTAAAAAATGTTTATGCTTAAGTTCAGGCTACTAATATATATATATGTTGATTTTGGGGTAATACTAAAACTGAGTACCGGCAAACATAGAAAAAGGGCTTTGTGCTATAAATTATCATAATTCTGACACTATTTGATTAAAAGGAATTCATTTTACATAGTTGTGATGCCCTATGGTCTCTTCTGGATAGTTGGCTCAGAACAAGATCTCTCCTTTTTCATGAATCATTGATTTAGGTGAAACACAGAAAATAAAAAAAAAGTTTAAAATAAACAAATATATTGTGGAAATGCACAGTTAAATAAACATAAAAAGGCGTCCATAATTATTCCCAGATTTCTTTGACTTGACTTTACTATTGCTTATTAATAATCTCTCAGATTGGTTTGTATATATGCTATATTCCAAAATAATTTGATAATACAGATGATTATCTTTTGGTTCCTTTAAGAGAGTCATTGAATGCACATTTAAAATACTTTTGTAAGTCATTTTAAAGTTCAAGGAAAAAACTATCAATTTTGAGGCCTAATCTGAGTTGGGTGAAATCTCTTAGTTTTACTTATTTATTCATTTTGCTTTTATAGTTAGTTTGCAGGTAACTCTACACAACTCAGTTCTTTTTTAAAAAAATCATTAACTTTCAATCTAAATGCTGAAAATTTCATTCAATTTTTATTTTTTTTAAGTTTTTATTTTAATTCCATTTAGTTAACATATAGAGTAATATTAGATTCTGGTATACAATATAGTGACTTACTCCATTTCTAAAATCAGAGACAATGTTTGATCTTCACTGTCCTTTTCAAACACATATGATATGGTCTGTGCTAAATAAATGAGATTCCCAATAATAAGAGTGTTTATTAAGACTACTCAAATTATTACTTTTTAAAAGAGAATCCATGTCTCCTAACGTCAGTAACTCCATTTTTATGGCTCTTGAGTCATTTGTTCCATTTAAAAAAAAAATGTTTATTTTAATTTCTATTTTAAAAATAATGCATTAAACATTAACATTCCTAAATCATACCAAAGTAATAAGTGAAACATTTTTTATTGAGGGTTTGATTTATAGTGTTTTTAAATACTAGTGAGTTTTTTTTTTTATATTTGCTTTCTTGTTTTTTTCTTTTATTTGTATGTTTGTGTCTTTTGCTCACATTTTTTATTATAGTACAGGTCTTATTGATTTGAAAGAATTTCTGTATTAATTTTTTTTTAAACTCACATTGGGGGCTGGTTTTACTTTACTTCATGGGTATAATTAAAAGATTTATATTTGTTTTAATAAAACTAATGTGGTTTAGGTTATTCCAAAACAATAACTTCAAATCAAGTCTGGGTATTTTCTTTTGTTGGAGTTATTATGATTTTATATACTGGTTTTTTCTTTTGTTGGAGTTATTATGATTTTATATACTGGTTTTATAGTAAGCTTACAATGTAGGGAAGTGATTTCAATATATTTATTCTCTAGAAAGATCCTTCTGATTATATAGTGGATAATAGATTAGACCAAAGTGTAACTGAGGACCAAAATGAATCCTCAAGAAGCTAGTAAAATAATCCCTAAGAAGGAATATATTGGATTATGCAAGATACCAACAGTGGAGAAAGAGAAACAGAGAGATTTAAAGTGTAATAAAGAATAAGAAATAAACATACTCATTTTTTTTTTTTTTTTTTTGGATTCGGGGATGAGTGAGAGAGAATAGTCAAAGATCAGTATTAGTTTTTACCATGAGTTGATGAAATATGGGCTAAAACTAGGGCAGCAGTTATGGCAGACATAGATAAATTTTATATGAGTTTTTTTAAATGCCTTTGACATATGGAAGTAGAAAAAGCAGAAGACAGATTTTGGAATTCAAAAAGGAGATTTGAAGAGTAGATATAAATTAAGAATCTAAGACAAAGGATAAAGAGACCAAGGTAGAATTTGTAAGGTGAACAAATTTGTCAAAAGTGCTGAGGGTAGATTAATGGTGCATACCAATTTATAATGAAGGCCCTGGCCTATTGATTATCCTTAGAAACAAGCTGGTTGGTTGTGATCTCAGGGCCAATGTTTTATTGAAGTGTGAAAGCCAAATTTCTAGGGTTTTAGAAGTGAATGTCAGATCAGAAAGTAAGGCAATGAGTACACAAAATTCTTACTAAGTTGTCTGACAAGATATAATATCCATGAATTTCAATATCTCAAATGTAAGAAAGAATGAAAAAGGTGGACAAATTTGTATCAATTTTTTGGTGGGTTTTTGCTGCGCTTTTGTGATTGGAAAAGAAGGCCCAGACAAAATTGCAAGGAAGATTCTTTTGATTTGGAGGAACACAAAACAAAATGAAAACAGTTCCTTGTTTCTCACTGTTTTCTCATAGAGACAGAATACATAACTATGGGGTTCTAAGTGACCACATATTCTGATTGTCCATTATTAACTGACAGTTATCTAATCTACTGAGGAATATAGTTGAATCTGTGCACCAGGACTTCGTCTTCAGTTGCAGTGATATATGAGCTTGGACTCTCCTGACTCTTCAGAATCACATCCTAAAACACAAGTAAGTTACATGAGCAAGTGACAGTTACTACTGCTCTTTGTCTTCTCTTCTTCAACATACCTTTGGCCTTATTGGAATTCTTGTGACCTGAAGAAGAAAAACAGCACTGCTGGCTTGTAAAAGATTTTTCATATAATCTGACACCACCTTAAATCAGTGGAAAGCACATGAGACTACAGTCCCACTGAAGGGTGTCTCTCATGGAAAATGATAAAGGAAAATCCTACCCATGGACAGAAAACTTTGAGAAATGCATCTGGGTATTTAATTCTTCTGTAAAGGAAGGATGGTACAGTTAAGTGTTTACACTTATTTGGTGTCAGGTTTTGGAAGAAATAAGATGGAAACCTTTAATATAAAGACCAAAGAAGGAGATCTATGGATGACCTTTATGAATGGGCTGAACATGATGATATTTGTATAACATGTGAAAGGTCACAAAAGGTCAAATACTTCAGGGGAAGTTTTTAATGATTATGGACAAGATGATCTCTCCTCTGGATGTTCAGTAGAGTTTTTTCCCCCAGCAAACATTAGTCTTTGTTCAATGGTCTCATGAACTGTGTGACCATGGGGAACAATTGAGGATAGTCATGGGTTTAACATCTTGGGTCTCTCCTCACTAACACTGAAGTGGCTGTGGCCATTGTTAAATGTCCAACCTGCCAACTATAAGTATTAATACTAGCAACCCACTTCCTTTGAATCAACAACTCTGTGGGGAGTCTCTGTGGAGACCAAACCACAGTCTTTGCAGCAATCAGCCCTGAATGGTAAAAACTTGGAAAACAACTGCGAACTTCTGTATGTTTTGCCCTTACTTCCAAATCAGGATGAACCAGAAAAGTCAAATGTAGCACCCAAACCAATCACTTAAGGTATGGTACTTTTAGTTAGCTCACCTCCAGATTCACCAAGACAGCAACCTTCAGGTAGAGCCCACCTGAAACCCTTCCATTTTTTCGTATAAAGCATTCCACTCTCTTGTCTAATTTTGAATCTCTGCAAACAAAATACATGTGATGATGCCTAAGTCTGTCACTACAGTTCTGAATAGCCTCGGTTCTTATTTAAGTAGATTTTTTTTTTCTCTTGGAGGAGGCACTGAGACATGGTATGCACTGCCTATCACCATGGGCCCTAATCTGTGACCAGACATTTTACTTAGGGAGGTCTCTTGTACGTTAATGGTAATGGCTTGATAAGTCTGCACTGGTAATACAAATGGAGAGGAGGGAACACATTTAAGAACTACTACTAAGGGGGCGCCTGGGTGGCTCAGTTGGTTAAGCGACTGCCTTCGGCTCAGGTCATGATCCTGGAGTCCTGGGATCGAGTCCCGCATCGGGCTCCCTGCTCGGCAGGGAGTCTGCTTCTCCCTCTGACTCTCCTCCCTCTCATGCTCTCTGTCTCTCATTCTCTCTGTCTCAAATAAATAAATAAAATCTTAAAAAAAAAAAACTACTACTAAGATGTTTCTTAATGGAAATGAATTAAAAATATTATTAACGTTTTGTGTCAGCAGATCTATATCAGGTAGGGAATATAAGAATAAGAATAGATTGAGAATTTAAAAGGAAATTTAATGTTTACAGTGCTTATAGATGTTGACCAATGGGCCAGGGCTCAAATAAGAAGTATAAAAACCCTGAAAAGAGGTTGGAGGGTCACCACTGTAATAGCTTGTAGTTGAAGATATTATACAGTTTCAAAAACTTCAAAAACTCAAAACTAATATAAGAATATTTATAATGTGGTGTTATGTTAAAATTTATTAATAAGGAAAAAGCATATGAATAGAGTCAGATATATATTTCCAACTTCAGAAGACCAAAATATCTCTGTGATTATGTTTATCAAAAATATTATTAAGCAGTATTCTATGATAAGAAATGCTTGCTTATATTCATGAAAAGAATTTTTGCTTATTTTCAAAACTATGATGAATATGTACTAATTTTTAAAACAGTAATAAAATCAGCAAAACAACATGGGGCGTTTAATGATGAGGAAGATAATTATAATCTTTCTCCTATTTTTAAGAGCAAAATATATTCCTATTGAAGTAAAGTTTATATGTAAGTTTTCATGTTGATGTGTTATGACAGCTCTGGAAACTACTCAAAACAGAATGCTGAATATTTGCATCATGCAGGAAATTTCTTTCTCCTGCTGCCTAGTGCATTCCCTACTCCAACCAGAGATAACCACTTTTTCATCCCTAACATCTTAATTTTGTCTAATTTTTTACTTTATATAAATGGAATCATAGATTATGTATATACTTTGCCTTCCTTAGCTCAACATAATTCTTCTGGGTTCACTTATGCTGTTATGTGTACATGTAGTCTATCTCTTTTTATTGATGAGCAATATTCCAATGTATGAAAATGCCAAAATTTGAATATCCATTCTCCTACTGATGGATATTTGGTTGGTTTCTAATATCTAGCTATTTCTTTTCTTTTTTTTTAAGTTTTTAATTAAATTCCAGTTAGTTAACATACAGTGTAATATTAGTTTCAGGTGTACAATTTAGTGATTCAACACTTCCATACATCACCTAGTGCTCATGACAAGTGCACTTCCTAATCCCCATCACCTATTTCACCCATCCCCCCATTCACCTCCCCTCTGATCATCAGTTTGTTCTCTATAGTTAAGAGTCTGTTTCTTGGTTTGACTCTCTCTTTTTCACTTTGTTCATTTGTCTCTTAAATTCCACAATATGATTGAAATCCTATGGTACTTTATCTGACTGACCTATTTCACTTAGCATAATACTCTCTAGCTCCATCCATGTCATTGCAAATGGCAATATTTTGTTTTTTTTCATGGTCTAATATTTAGCTATTATGATTAAGGCTGCTATAAATATTCTTGTACAATAATTTTAGATAAAACATTTTTCAAAGTTGGCATACAATTTACACTCCAATCAGCAATGACAGAATTCCAGTTGAACTCTGTTTTTGTCAACACTTAGTATTGTCAGTTGTTTTGCTTTTAGGCACTGTAGTGTTTTTAGTTTTTATTTCACTGAAAAATTAATAATGTTGGCAAATTTTCATGTACTTATTGATTGTTTCTGTATCTTTTTTGGAGTGTCTGTTCAAGTTTATCCATGTTTAAGTGGCTTATTTGTATATTTATTATGGATTATAGGAAATATTAAAATATACACACACACACACACACAAATAATTTCTGGGTTATATGAATTATAAATGTGTTTTCACTGTTTGTAATTTACCTGTTTCCTAAGTGCTGACTTTTTATCAGTAGACACCTTTTATTTTGATGAAATCCAATTAATGTATTTTCTTTTATGATTAAATTGTCCTGTATAAAAAGTCTTATTTTACCCCAAGTTGTGAAGATAGCTTTTGCTATAGAAGCTTTATGCTTCTAGCTTATCCTTTTAGGCCTATGTTCCATCTTGGCTTTTATATATTATAAAATTTTAATTTTTATATTACTAACATTTTAATACTTTCAAATATTATATTTATTAATATTTATATTAAGTTAGGCAGATGTCAAGGCTATTTACTTTTTCTTATGACCAAACAGCCATTCCAGCATCATTTGTTAAAAAAGATCTTTTATTTTCCCATTGAATTGTCTTGTTGCCGTGGTCCAAAATCAATTGATCATATAGGCACAGAACCATTTCTGGAATTTAAATACTATTTCATTTTTCTATTTGTTTCTTTCAATATCATCATCTCTTGATTAATATTTTTGGCAATATAAATCATCCAAGTATGTTTTTTTTTAATTTTGTTTCGGGATTACTTTGGCTATTTTAGAATCTTTGCTTTTTAATCAAGATTTAGAATAAAATAGTTTCAGAGTTGGGGGACAACCTACTGACATACTGCTTGGCAATCCATTAAATCTATAGATAAATCTGAGGAGATGTGAAACCTTAATACTACTGAATCTTTAGTATATGAACACTTATCCTCCCATTAGTTTGCGTCCTCTTTACCCAATGTTTATGCCTAAACATTGTTTTGTAGTTTGTAGTGTGTACAAACACTAAGTTTGTAGTCTTTAAGTTACACCTAAGCATTGTTTTGTAGTTTTGGGTAATTTTGGTAGTTTTCCACACAAAGGTCTTGCACATTTTACAATGGATTTATTTCTAGGTACTGGATGCTTTTGCTATTATGTGTGTAAACATAAATTATACATACAATACATATATGCAAATTGTACATGTAATTAATGGATATAATGTCAGGTTACTGTTTAAAAACAAACAGAGACCAGCCTTGAAAATTTCCTGAGGGAACAAAACAAGTTCAGTCATACAAGCAACACTTAATTCAGTTTATTTTGCAAGACTACCTTCACCAGGGTCACTTCTTGCTTGTACCTCTGGAAATCACAAGCAGAACTTGAACTATTTCCCAAGGTTGACATGAGATACCCACTAAGCAATGCCTATCATTTAAGAAACTTCTAATATTATAGCCAGTCACTGTGAAGAATAAACAGTCACTGCTTTCTCACTACATAAGCTGCTTTATAGTAATGTACCCCATATTTTGGTCTGAGTGCTCCTGCTTTGCCAACTGTCTTTTGCTCTGTGCTCAATAAGCTTTTACTAATTACTATTTCAGTGATTCATTGGTTTTACTTTTGCTATTGCTGTACTTCTGGCATTACAGTTGTTTGATATAATCTATATGTGTGCGGATTATGTGTATAGTAGAATATGTATGAAATACATGTGCGTTATTTAGATTATACACAAAGATTTGCTGACAGAGACACCTACACCTACAAAAAGCAATATAAAAAATAATGTCTTGGGAGAAAACCGGTAAATAAAAACGAGTTGCCTAGAGGAAGGAAGAAAATACTTCAGACAAGAAAAGACCCTAGAAATAGACCAGATTCTTACACATCTCTTCAAAGGGAATCCAAGTGTTTTTAGTTTAGCAGGCTGTTCATTTTTAAGTTCCTTCCCGATGTAAAATATTTCACTGAGTTTTTGTATTAACCTACGACACGGGCTTTGATCTGTATCCATGTCTGATAAACATGATCTGACATCCAGAGCTTAATCCTGACAGGATTTGATTTATAGCAACTGTCTTTTCTACCTGATGAGCATCCATTTTGCCCAGACCAAGACAACTTAGTAGATACCGGGGTCAGCAAAATTTTTAACTCATTGTTCTTTCTCTCTCTTACATTCTTTCCTCTCCTTTTATTTTTAAAATATGAAATAAAACTAGCAATATGTGTATACTCAGAGAAAATGATAAAGGAAACATGTATTTCCACTTTTTTTTACGTATAACATTATCAATTATTTCTGCAATAGAGATTGCATATATTTTTTCATATTGTCTTTAATTATTCCTTTCTTGGTGATAATTCTATGTATAAATAAAACTGTAACTTAACATTCATTGTTGATTTTTTCAGATACATCTCAGTATCTGGTATTTAAAATAACCAAAAATGTTGCAATAGTAATAGATTATATATATATACCCACATATGTCTTTATATATATTATATATTTATATACATATATACATATTTATATACACATGTGTATATATATACCATTCAGTTAGTTTTTATCAATCAGAAGGTTTTTTTTTTTTTTTTAAAGATTTTATTTATTTATTTGAGAAAGAGAGAATGAGAGACAGAGAGCATGAGAGGGAAGAGGGTCAGAGGGAGAAGCAGACTCCCTGCCGAGCAGGGAGCCCGATGCGGGACTCGATCCCAGGACTCCAGGATCATGACCTGAGCCGAAGGCAGTCTCTTAACCAACTGAGCCACCCAGGCGCCCCAATCAGAAGGTTTTACATAAGGATAAGGAGGGTACATTTTTGAAGAAAAATTATGTCTATTTAATTTTAAGATAAGAATTTTTAACTTCTTTTTTAAGGTGAGAGGTGTCTTCAGTCCTATCAAGAAAGTAGCATGATGAAAAGATATTGTCTAAATGAGATAGATTTTGAGAACTTGGCCTAATGAATAAATTGGGAAGTAATTGGAGGTCAGGAAGTATTTCAAAATTTAAATATGAGATGGTAAAAAAAATCATTTTAAAAATCTGGTTACTTTATAAATATCTTCAGAAAAGTGAATGTTATTGCATTAACAAATTATGCTGCAAAAATAGGTATGGAGAATATTTCTTCAGCAGTGAAATATATATGGTAGTAGATGTTTAAAAATATCATGTTTGGAAGAAACATCAAATAAATATCTGAGAGATGTTTTTTAAAAAGTTTAGAATATATAGGAAAAAATAGAAAATGTAGAAAATTAGTGAAGTATATCTAATGAAAGACTGGTAGGAATTCCCATAAGACAAGTCAGAGAAAATGTAGGTGTATCATGATGATAACACTGTGACAATCAAGTGTCTGATACTCAAAGCATATGGGTTTCCAGAATAATAGGCATATAGAAAAAAAAAAAAAAACTATTCTAGAGTACACTCTTAGGAAATTAAGAAAATAGGGATAAGAATAGTTATTAAAACCTTCCAGCAAGGGGAAAACACCATGTTTATCTGAGCACTCGATTTTCATCAAATGTCTCAATACTAGCAGTTGTCCTGGAAAAGAGGTAAAAAATAATGCTGCAAAAATTCTGAGAGAAAAAGGGAAATATGAAATCCATAACCTAGATAACTCATTAATTATAAAGGTAAAGCAAAAATATTTTCAAGTATTTCAGATCTCAACAATTTTACCTCCAATATCCCCTTTCTAAGGACATTGCTGAAGAATATGTATTCCACCAAAACCAAACCAAAATAAAGACAGTGCCAGGTGGGTGGTGGAAGGAATGTCAGGGATGAGAACTGGGCTGAGTCCGGAATAGGATGGATAGATACAGGATTCCAGGAGGGATTTCTCCAAGAAGAAAAGGTTGAAGTGTTTACTAAAATAATGCCTTAGAGAAAATATTGGTGATCAGTAAATAGGAACAAAACAATGAAAAAACAATTATATTCGTAGTGCTAAAGAATGTGACATGTGTGGGAAAATTTAATCAGTGCATACTACATGTTCATTTGTGAATAACTACTCCGCTGAGCAAGGAGCCCAATGCAGGACTCCATCTCAGGATCCTGGGATCATGACCTGAGCCGAAGGCAGACACTTAACCCACTGAGCCACCCAGGTGCCCCACTCTTTTTCTTTCTAACCCAACCCCTGATCGTGGTGAATATTCCCTTACCTCATATTTCTCATACATCTTTTCGCAACTTGTCTTTCAACATTTTCTGCAAAAGAATAAGCCATTAACACCGAGGCAATAACCAGATTAAATCTGATGCAAAACATGTTAATCATACCCATACGCCTACATTAGTCTTTGATATTTTTTTCAATGAGTTTTTCTTTTCTCTATCAATAGTGATTTGATACATTCTATATGTATTAGTGAAAGCATTTAATTATATAATTTTTAAACACCAAATATATCTCCCTTTATGGCTAATTTAGTTTCTGCCAGTACCACACCATGTAAGAAGTTTCAAATCAGGCTCAACAAATACTTTGTCATCTGATTTTTATTTATATCTCTAAACCTACAGATCCTTTGTTACACAATATAGTGATAGCATTAGAAGGATTTACAGTAATAGGAGAAATCAATTTTAATTACTTTCTTCTAGATTCCAATAGAGCGTCTAACAATAGCCATCAAAAATTATGTTTGCTCACTTTTATTTGATATTCTGTGTTTATTCACTTAGCAGATTATCCCAAATATGTCAGTTTCCTCTGAATTGCATTGCTAATATATTCTCTTTTAACTTGCCTCAAGTTTTTCACCTCTTCATATACAACATCCATAGAGAACTATATGGACATCAAATGATTGCCATTTCCCCCTATCATCCCACCCCTTTTTTTTAACTGAATACTGTCTTAGGCATTATGATATATAGTTCTAAAAGACAATTCTGTTGTTGCCAACTGTTAGTACAATGGGTTGAATTATTGATTATTTGAATCACAGATGTTACCCAGTTGCAAATTTTACTAATGATATAAAAGTTGTGTCAAATGCAAAGTACAGACAAAATATTGTTTTCCTTGAGAAGTGTGAAACCTCTGAGAATTCCCAAATGTCTCTCTCTCTCTCTTTTTTCTTTTTTTTGGCATCAGGACATTTTTTGGCTTTAGAATAAGAGTAATGTATGTGCAACATTATTCACAAAAGGAGACTTTTAATGTTGAAACATCTATGTTTTATACTCATTAAACACATAGGATATCTGACTACCCCTCAGCCTCTATCCAGCTGTATCTTATAAATCTTTAAATGCTATGTTTGTTTACAATCTGGATATATGAGCTATATCCTGTTAAAAATTTTTATAGATGGAGACTCCCCTTTCTGCTATTAATGCCATTAGTATGTTTACTAGTAGATCTGTTTCAAATCACTTGAATATTTACTTGAAAGTCTCTTCCAGGTTATTATTATTATTATTCTCAGCTTCTCTAGCAGGAAAGGTATAGCTTCAGAAGTAACATTTTATACTTTACTACCTACAGACCATTTTCTTCTTAGTGTAATGAAATTTGGAAAATGCTTTTAAATATTCAGAGCATTCATATGAAATTAGTCCAATTCTTGGTCTGACTTTCATTCATCAATTGCCAATTATAGACTTACACTTGGGAGGGAAAATATCATATACTCATTAAGACATGAGCTCTTTAGTTATATGCTTTGGGTTTGAATTCTGGCTCTGACACTGATTACTTACACAACTTTGGGCAATTTCTTAATTTCTACTACTTTACTTCCCTCATTTGTCATTTGGAGATATTATTACCACCTAATCCATAAGGTCAATGGGAGTACTCAATGAGTTAATGCGATGGAAGCCCTTAGAAAATGTAGACTTGGGCACCTGGGTGGCTCAGTTGGTTAAGCGACTGCCTTCAGCTCAGGTCATGATCCTGGAGTCCCGGGATGGAGTCCCGCGTCGCGCTCCCTGCTCAGCGGGGAGCCTGCTTTGCCCTCTGACCCTCCCCCCTCTCATGCTCTCTCTCTATCTCGTTCTCTCTGTCAAATAAATAAATAAAATCTTTAAAAAAAAAAAAAAAAGAAAATGTAGACTTATTTTAACATCCAAGGCTGTTCTTCCTTCTTTTCCCTCCCCTTGAGAGGCGCCATTTGGGAGCGTCTTCTCCAGACTCTGCCACTGGAAAGAAAGCTATTTCTCCATAAATGTTAGTTCTCATTAATTGCTGTACTCCAGTGACCTAGACTACCTTGTATCCATTTCTTGTACACTGTCCATTTCCACTTGTTCTTAGGTTTACCTTTTTACAATACACCCCGGCTTTATTCTCCCTTTCCCCATTTCTTCTGAAAACCATAGGTCTATCCCTAAATTCATATCCTTTTGGAACCAACCAAATTCTTTAATAACAGCACCACACCAAAATCTTAAGCCCAACTTAAGTCAGAGTTTAATTTAATCATTGGATAAAGCTATTTTATGTCAGAAAATTTCTGCATCCCTTAACAGTAGATTTACATTTCTCTTTATATTGCTGAAGAGAAATAGCAAGCAGTTCAGTCTTACATTTAGAAGCCAAACTCCTTTCAACATATTCATTCTGGAAGATTGCCAATCTATATTAAAGATAGGCACTAAATTAATTCATTTGGGTCCTGATTCAGCTGTGATTGCTCAGGAAAAATTTTTGCCTGAAGTTCCATTGACTCTGAGGTCAATACAGTCTTTGCATATATAAATTCTGATGAGTCAGGTCTTGAACAAGTATCTTGCAATTTCTTTCAATGTGATCCCTACTAATGAAGAGCCAAATGGTATTTTATGAAGGATTTCAATTGACTTTGGAAGACAGTAGTTTTCCATTGAGCAGCACCATTGAAATTAAATAAAAGATAATATCTTCTCAAAGCTATTTTTCTTCAATTATTAACTTATAAATAATAATGAATGCATTTAGTTAATAATAAATCATATGTACCTTCTGTTACTACCAATATTTGCATTTTAAACGTCTTATGTGTATCATGTTATAAGTAATCACTCCTGGTATCTGTGTTGAATGAATAGTAGTAAATTGAATTATTTACTTGTTGCCTTTTAAAAGATACATAAAATACCATTGACTTGTGATGTGCCATGAAATTTGTGTGAGGTTTCTCTATGCTCCATTGCAAATATAGAAAGATGAGACAGAGTGTGTTCTAATGAGGATAATGGGAGTTTTTTCCGTTATCTCCATGGTACTAAGTTTTAAGCCATATTTAGAATATTCAATGCTCTTAGTATACCCAAATTTGATCAAACTCAGAGAATTAATTCAAAGTCATCAGATGTACAAAATGAGAATATCTTTTTTCCTTAAAGATTATTTATTTATTTATTTGAGTGAGCAAGAGCATGAGTAGGGTGGAGGGCAGAGGAAGAAACAGACTCCCCGCTGAGCAGGGAGCCTGATGCCGGACTGGATCCCAGGACTCTAGAATCATGACCTGAGCGAAAGGCAGATGCGTAACCGACTGAACCACCCAGGCACCCACAAAATGAGAATATCAAGTCATAAATCTGAAATAGGTCAAAATATTCCTATTTACTGTCCAGAAAAGTAAGTAAAGATAAATTTAATAGGGATCAATTGACCTAGGTACAGGGAGATGAATTGTGTTGAGGGATACAGTGGTCCCTTTGCATTTGTTGTGATATATCCTAAGAATTTTACTGATCACAGATACATCAATCAGGGAATAGGGAGGCATTGATTTTATACTAAAACATCATCTGATGAGGATTTAATTGCAGTCTATTCACAAAGGTATGGACAGTATTGAGGAGACTATATCAATTAAAACGTGTTTCAAAAAAAAGCTCTCCAAGACTTGGTGTCTTAAACCAACCATTTACATAGCTCAAAATTCTTTGGTTTGGTAATTGGGGTGCTCAGCTAGGTGATTCTTCTGGTTTTAGCCATTCTAACTCATTCATTTGTGGTTACTCTCCACAGGTTGGCAAGTGGCCATGCAGTATAGGGTGGCTCAGCAAGGCTCAGCTCTGACCATATGATCTCTCATTCTATAAGTACCGAACTCACAATGATCTCTCATTCACTAGTAGGCAGGCCTGAGCATATTCTCATGGCAGCTGGACAGGGCTGTAAGACAGACAGCAGAAGGCCTTTTGAGACCTAAACTCAGAATTGACTCACTGTCACTTCATTTTTGCACAAAGTATTTTAAAATTTAGGGCGCCTGGGTGGCTCAGTCAGTTGAGCGACTGCCTTCGGCTCAGGTCATGATCCCAGGGTCCTGGGATCGAGCCCCGCATCGGGCTCCCTGCTCAGCGGGGAGTCTACTTCTCCCTCTCCCACTCCCCCTGCTTGTGTTCCCTCTCTCGCTGTGTCTCTCTCTGTCAAATAAATAAATAAAATCTTTAAAAAAAAAATAAAAAATAAAATAAAATTTATAGCCACAGAGACATTTTATCTGTTCTCTTTAGAGCCCTTATATTCACTGAAGTTATTCAGGGAAGAGGTGCCCTTGTCCAGAGGCTGACCAATAGTTCATGACCATGGACCGATGGTGGCATCAAGATTCTCTCAACTTAATGATTAATAGACTATCAAAGATCAACAGATAACTGAAAAAAAAATCCTAAAACATAAAAGAAAAATACTAGGTTAAAAAAAAAAACAGAAAAAAAAATGAATCAATAAAATTAGAAATTAGTGTAGTGAAAATGGAAGTAATAGAAATAGAGTCATAAGAAAAGTCAGATTAAAAATATAATTGTTAGAGACAGAACAATATGAAGAAAAAAGTTTTGCAGCTGTAGTGAGTGAATTTTCCAAGACAGAATCAAATGACAAAGATTAAAAGTGTTAGGAAAGATAAGAGCTATAAATAATCAACCAATGTTGACATTTCGACAACTGCATTACATGTATTATAAAAAGAAAAAAACACAAAAAATTGAAGAGAAGAAACTCATCACTGAAATTCAACTGTATTTTCTGAAATTACCAAGTCCTCACATAGGAAGGAATCAGTTTTTGCCTAGCACAGTGAGTTATAAAGACTCTTTCCCAAAGCCATTGTGAAAATTCTGTAATAATAAGGATAAATAATCATAACTTCAATGATAAGCCACAACAAAAGCACACAAATAAAAGGACTCCTTGAATGGAAGGACAATTAGACTGTTTTAGATTTGACAAGACACATCACAATTGAGTAAATATTGGTGCCACTATATTATTAGTTATTTAAGGTTGGTGGCTTTTTGATTGACCACTATATTCAAGATGATTTACACTGTTTCTAAAACAATATATGCCATTAGTAATTATTTAGTCAAAATACTTAACTTTTGCTGTGGAGTTTGAAAATAGGCATGCAGTTTAGGTATGGGAATCATTTTAAGCAGACTGTATGAAAGACGGTATTTTTTAAGTACAACTGCTCCTCTTATTCTCATCCTTCATGCTCTTTGGCATTATGATCTTACAATTCATTCACTAAGTGTTAGAAACTATCTTTCCATTCTCTCGAATCTGTACAGGCTCTGTGAGTGCTTTGACCAATACAGTACAGTGGGAGTCTCAGGTCTAGGCATAGCCCTTAACTACCCTAGTGTTTCTGCATCCTACCTTTTAAACCTCAGGAGCCATATGGAGAGAGCCCATACAACTTAAAAGGGTATATATGGATCCTCCATAAATAGCATCTAAGGAATTAACAGCTAAGAACGAGCCATGTGAATGATCTACCTTAGAAGTTGCTGTGATGGTGCCATAAAATTAATCTAGGGCCTGGGCAATTAGCAGAAGCAAGAATGAACCCAGGGAGACTATGAGAAGCTAAAAGGAGACAGAGATGGGAGGTTGTAGAGATGATAATATGTCTGTGGTGCCAGAATATTTGGCAAAACTATTGCCTGCTGTGATGTGAAAAAGAAAATTTAACTTTATGAGCCCATGAATTGTTCTAAACAGATTGTTCAGGCCAACTGGTTAGCAGTGTCTGACAAGATACAGCTAGATAAACTAAAGATGGAAACTTACAATATTTTAGCAAAATTTAGAGGACATATTGAAGGACCAGGAGAGTCTTTCTACCCAATTAAATGTTTCTAAGGTGAAAAATGATCTCAGGGAAAAGCTCAAATCCAGGGTTTATGTGTAAAACATGACCTCAGAATAATTTTAAAATCAAGTGTGTAGGTGTGAGACCCTTGGCTAAGATCTCAAAAGGATATAAGGTGGTTCCTTTGAAACTTTCTTTACTAGACAAATATTCTTTTAAGAATAGTAAGGGCAGGGGTGCCTGGGTGCCTCAGTTGGTTAAGTGTCAGGCTCTTGATTTCGGCTCAGGTCATGATCTCAGGGTCATGAGATTGAGCCCTGCATGGTGCTCTGCACTCAGTGTGGAGTCTGCTTGAGATTCTCTCTCAAGGGGCAGATTCTTCTGCCCCTCCCCCTCTCATGCTCTGTCTCTCTAAATAAATAAATAAAATCTTCAAAAAAAGAGTGAGGACATGTATGATTCCTAGGTTCTCTTTGATAAAGTGATTTCTAAATAATCTTAAGGGTGTGCCTAACATTCTCTCCAAAATGGGTCCTGAGAATCTTAAGGAGGTTGCCCCTCAACACCAGAGTTCACAGACCAATATAGAGAGGAGCCATTTCATAAAGATTTAAGGGTTTGATTTTGTGTTTAAAAGAGCCTACTACCAAAAGATCCATAGGAAACCCAGTTTTAAAGGGAATTTTAGTAACAGAAACACCATTATCTTGGATCAAAGACAAAGGGTGGTCACAATCAAAAGCAAGCTTGGGGATTCACAACCTTCTGCAAGTAAGAAGACTGAGAGAACTACCTAAGTGTAAATATAGGCCATTTGCTGAAAGAAGAGTGAGTCAGACTGTAAAATAAAAGCCCAAAGAACAAAAAAGTTAGAGCCATGAAGAAACTTCCCAGAAAGCAAGGGTAGGCTCTAATCAAAAACTTTTCTTCAAAGTTATTCTCTCCCCGTACTGCCATGAATGTTGGCAGGGAGCCAGGTTTATCACTTGTCCCTTTCCTTCACAAAACTTCAGACTGAGAGGATTCATATTTGAGTGAAGATTTACCCACAACAGGGTCTGATTTAGATTTCAAAATTCTGAACTTCTAGTTGATGCCATAATAGAATCTAATCCATTTGGGCTGCTATAACAAAATCATAGACTGAATGGTTTATAAACAACAAACATTTATTTCTCATCGTTCTGGAAGGTAAGAAGTCCAAGATTAAGGCACCAGCAAATCTGGTGTCAGGTAAGAACCCACTTTCTGGTTCATAGATTATCATCTTTTTGCTGTGTCTTCACATGGCAGAAGGAGCTAGGGAGTTCTGTAGGGTCTCTTTTATAAAAACACTAATCCCATTTATGGGGGCTTCATCATTCCAATTCTCACACCTAAAATAATTACATTGGGCATCAATCATTATGGTACAACATATGAATATGGGGGTCAAAGGAATGCAGAAGGAGACAATCAAACCACAAAAAATAAGATGAGAGTTTAGGGGACTTGGAAGATGGGGTAAGATTATATTGTATGTGAGGGTGAGAAGAATCGCTATGGCCAGAAGGTAAGCTGTGGAAGATTATGTTTTCCAAAGACATCCATATCACATGCTCTTTGCCACCTTTCCTGTCAAGAGATGGGCTCTCTGGACATTGCCTTTTGAATCCGTCTGGTTCCTGTAAGTCTTTTACCAACAAGTGCTTTGCCAGTCCTGCACATTACCTTAATGTGAGCATCCAATCCCTTCTCTGTTGCACACAGCAACCATGCTGATAGTAGTCCAAACCATACACAGAGACCCAAGGCAGACACTCAGTTTGACAGTTCCTCTATTGTTGCCCAATATCAGCTAACCTCAACTGCAAACCAGGTCAATGAACCATTTTGGATTTTCTTTTTCTTTTATTTCTTTTCTTTTCTTTTCTTTTAATTTTATTTTATTTTGTTGTGTTAGTCACCATACAATATACATCATTAGTTTTTCATGTAGTGATCCACGATTCATTGTTTTCGTATAATACCCAGTGCTCCATGCAATACGTGCCCTCCTCAATACCCATCACTGGGCTAACCCATTCCCCCCCCCCCAAGAAAAAACCCTCAGTTTGTTTCTCAGAGTCCATAGTCTCTCATGGTTCGTCTCCTCCTCCAATTCCCACTCTGCATTTTTCCCTTCCTTCTAATGTCCTCCATGCTATTCCTTATGTTCCATAAATAGGTGTAACCATATAATTGATTTTCTCTGCTTGACTTATTTCACTTAGCATAATCTCCTCCAGTCCCATCCATGTTGATGTAAAAGTTGAGTATTCATCCTTTCTGATGGCTGAATAATATTTCATTGTATACATGGACCACATCTTTATCCATTCATCTGTTGAAGGGCATCTCGGCTCTTTCCACAGTTTGGCTATTGTAGACATTGCTGCTATGAACATTGGGGTGCATATGGCCCTTCTTTTCACTGCATCTGTGTCTTGGGGGTAAATACCTGGTAGTGCAATTGCTGGATCATAGGGTAGCTCTATTTTTAATTTTTTTGAGGAAACTCCACACTGTTTTCCAAAGTGGCTGTATGAACATGCATTCCCACCAACAGTGTAAGAGGGTTCCCCTTTCTCCACAACCTCTCCAACATTTGTTGTTTCTTGCCTTCTCAATTTTTGCCATTCTAACTGGTGTAAGGTGGTATCTCTGTGTGGTTCTGATTTGAATTTCCCTGATGGCTAATGATGGTGAACATTTTTTCATGTGTCTGTTAGCCATTTGTGTGTCTTCTTTGGAGAAGTATCTGTTCATGTCTTCTGTCCATTTTTTGACTGGATTATTTGTTTTTTGGGTGTTGAGTTTGAGAAGTTCTTTATAGATCTTGGATACCAGCCCTTTATCTGTAGTCATGTGCAAATATCATATCCTATTCTGTGGGTTGCCTCTTTGTTTTATTGACTGTTTCCTTTGCTGTGCAGAAGATTTTTATCCTGATGAAGTCCCAAAAGTTCATTTTTGCTTTTGTTTCACTAGCCTTTGGAGATGTATCTTGAAAGAAGTTGCTGTGGCTAAAGTAGAAGAGGTTACTGCCTATGTTCTCCTCTAGGATTTTGATGGATTCCTGTCTCACATTGAGGTCTTTCATCTATTTTGAGTTTATCTTTGTATACGGTGTTAGAGAATGGTCGAGTTTCATTCTTCTGTATATAGCTGTCCAATTTTCCCAGCACCATTTATTGAAGAGACTCTCTTTTTTCCATTGCATATTTTTTCCTGCTTTGTCGAAGATTATTTGACCATAGAGTGGAGGGTCCATATCTGGGCTCTCTATTCTGTTCCATTGATCTATATGTTTGTTTTTTTGCCATGCTGTCTTGGTGATCACTGCTTTGTAATATAGCTTGAAATTAGGCAACGTGATGCTCCCAGCTTTGTTCTTCTTTTTCAACATTTCCTTGGTGATTCAGGGTCTTTTCCGATTCCATGCAAATTTTAGGCTTGTTTGTTCCAGCACTTTGAAAAATGTCGTTGGAATTTTGATCAGGATGGTGTTAAAGGTATAGATTGCTCTGGGCAGCATAGGCATTTTAACAATGTTTATTCTTCTGATCCATGAGCATGGAATGTTCTTCCATCTTTTTGTGTCTTCTTCAAATTCGTTCATGAGTGTTCTGTAGTTCCTAGAGTATAGATCCTTTACCTCTTTGGTTAGGTTTATTCTGAGGTATCTTATGGTTTTGGTGCTATTGTAAATGGAATCATTTCTCTAATTTCTCTTTCTATAGTTGCATTGTTAGTGTATAAGGAAGCAACTGATTTCTGTGCATTGATTTTGTATCCTGCCACATTACTGTATTGCTGTATGAGTTCTAGTAATTTGGGTGTGGAGTCTTTTGGGTTTTCCACATAAAGTATCATGTCATCTGCAAAGATAAGAGTTTGACTTCTTTGCCAATTTTATTTCTTTTTGTTGTCTGATTGCTGTTGCTAGGACTTCTAGTACTATGTTAAACAATAGTGGTGAGAGTGGGCATCCTTGTCGTGTTCCTGATCTTAAGGGAAAGGCTTTCTGCTTTTCCCCACTGAGGATGATATTCGTTATGGGTTTTTCATATATGGATTTTATGAACTTGAGGAATGTTCCCTCTATCCCTGTACTCTGAAGAGTTTTAATCAGGAAAGGATGCTGTATTTTTTCAAATGTTTTTTCTGCATCAATTGAGAGGACTATATGGTTCTTGTCTCTCCTCTTATTAATGTGTTCTATCACATTGATTGATTTGCAAATGCTGAACCACCCTTGCATCCCGGGGATAAATCCCACTTGGTCGTGGTGGATGATGCTTTTAATGTATTGTTGGATCCTATTAGCTAGGATTTTGTTGAGAATTTTGGAATCCATATTCATCAGGGATATGGGTCTGAAATGCTCCTTTTTGATGGGGTCTTTGTCTGGTTTGGGGATTAAGGTAATGCTGGCCTCAGAATGAGTCTGGAAGCTTTCCTTCTGTTTCTATTTTTTGAAATAGCTTCAGGAGAATAGGTATTATATCTTCTTTGAAAGTTTAGTAGAATTCCTTAGGGAATCCATCAGGCCCTGGACTCTTGTTTTTTGTTAGGTTTTTGATCACTGCTTCAATCTTGTTACTGGTTATTGGCCTATTCAGGTTGTCAATTTCATCCTGTTTCAGTCTTGGGAGTTTATAGGTTTCCAGGAAAGCATCCATTTCTTCCAGGTAGCTCAATTTATTGGCATATAGTTGTTGATAATAATTTCTAATAATTGTTTCTATTTCCTTGGTGTTAGTTGTGATCTCTCCCCTTTCATTCATAATTTTATTAAATTGAGTCCTTTCTTTTTTCTTCTGAATAAGTCTGGCCAGTGGTTTATCAATCTTATTAATTCTTTCAGAGAACCAGCTGCTTGTTTCATTGATCTGATCTACTGTGTTTCTGGTTTCTAATTCATTGATCTCTGCTCTAATCTTAATTATTTCTCTTCTAATGCATGGCTTAGGTATCAATTTGTTGCTTTTTCTCTAGTTCTTTAAGGTGTAAAGTTAGTTGGTGAATTTGGGATTTTTCCTTTTTTTTTTTTGAGTGAGGCTTGGATGGCTATGTATTTCCCCCTTAGGACTGCCTTTGCAGTATCACAGGTTTTTGACTGATGTGTTTTTGTTTTATTGGTTTCCATGAATTGTTTAAGTTCTTCTTTGATTTCCTGGTTGACCCAAACATTCTTGAGCAGAGTGGTCTTTAGCTTACAAGTGTTTCAATTTCTTCCAATTTTTTTCTTGTGACTGAATTCCAGTTTTAAAACATTATGGTCTGAGAATATGCAGGGAATAATCTCAGTCTTTTGGTATCAGTTGAGACCTGATTTATGACCCAGTATGTGGTCTATTCTCGAGAAAGTTCCATGTGTGCTCAAAAAGAATGAGTATTCTGTTGTTTTTGGGTGAAGTGTTCTATATATATCTATGAGGTCCATCTGGTCCAGTGTGTCATTCAAAGCTCTTGTTTCTTTGTTGATTTTCTGTTTAGATGATCTGTCTATTGCTGAGAGTGGAGTGTTGAGGTCTCCTACAATTAACGTATTGTTATCAATATGACTCTATTCTGGTTAACAGTTGGCTTATGTAGATGACTGCTCCCATGTTGGGGGTGTAGATATTTACAATTGTTAGATCTTCTTGTTGGATAGACCCTTTAAGAATGATATAGTGTCCTTCTGTGTCTCTAACTACAGTCTTTAGTTTAAAATCTAATTTGTCTGGTATAAGAATTTCTACCCCAGCTTTTTTTGAGGTCCGTTGGCATGGAAGATGGATCTCCATCCCTTCACTTTCATTCTGGATGTATCTTTAGTTTTAAAATGAGTCTCTTGTAAACAGCATATGGACAGATCCTATCTTTTTATCCAATCTGCAACCCTGTGCCTTTTTATGAGAGGATTTAGGCCATTCACATTGACAGTGATTATTGAAAGATATGAATTTATTGTCATCATGTTGCCTGGGATGACCTTGTTTTTATAGATTGTCCCTGTAAATTTCTGTTGTATATCACTCTTGGGGTCTTTATCCTTTTAGAGAACACCCCTTAATATTTCTTGCAGGGCCGGCTTAGTGGTCATATATTCTTTCAGTTTCTGCTGGTCTTGGAAGCTCTGCATCTCTCCATCCATTCTAAATGACAGCCTTGCTGGATAAAGTATTCTTGGCTGCATGTTCTTCTCATTTAGTACCCTGAATATGTCTTGCCAGCCCTTTCTGGCTTGATAGGTCTCTGTGGATAAGTCTGATGTTATTCTGATGTTCCTCCTCCATTCATAAGGAATCTCTTCCCCCTAACTGCCCTTAAGATGGTTTCCTTGGTTCTAAGATTTGTGAGTTTTACTACTACTTGCCGGGGTATTGGCCTGTTTTCCTTGATCTTGGGAGGGGTCCTCTCTGACATTAGGACATGAATGTTTGTTTCATTCCCCAGATTAGGGAAGTTCTCAGCTACGATTTGCTCAAATATATCGTCTAGTCCTTTCTCTCTCTCCACCCCCTCAGGAATCCCAATAATTCTGACATTGGAATGTTTCATGGTGTCACTTCTTTCTCTGATTCTATATTCATGGATTTTGAGGGTTTTTTTCCATGCCTCCTCTTTTCCTTTCTTGTCTATTAATTGGTCTTCTAGATCACTAATTTGTTCTTCTGCCTCACATACCCTGGCTGTTAGATTATTTAGATTAGACTGGATCTCAATGATAGCATTTTTAAGTTCTGCCAATTCAGCTTTCATTTCTGCCCTTAGAGATTCTATGTTGCCATTAATCGATTTCTCTATTCTAGCTATTGTCTTCACAATTGCTAGCCTGAATTCCATCTCTGCCATCTTGGTTATATCTGAATCCATTTGTAAATCTGTGGCATAAGTCGTAGTCTCTGAGTCTTTTCTATTTTGGGGGTTCTTCCTCCTAGTCATTCTGTTGAGGGGTAGTTGAGGGAATGCATAGAGTCCAAATTATTGACCACAACCCAAGCAAGATGCACTTATTTTATAAGGACCTTAGGGTTGCTGGCCTCTTGTTTTCTCAGGCTGTCTTCTGGGGGAGGGGCCTGCCTCACTGTTACTCAGGCAACCCTTTTTGGGCAGAGTTTAGTTTCCCTGCCCCCTGTGGCAGGGGATGGGTTCAGTGAAACCTGGTTTTTTGGGAGCTTTTGTTCTCTGGTGGTTTTCCCTGGTGGCTTTCCGAGTCTCTTCCAAGAGAGAGAGCAGAAGAAATCATTTCCAATCCTCCAACTCAGAGCAGAGTGATCACAGTCTGTTCTTCAGTGAGCTCTCCAGGCCACACTATCTCCATTTCTGTCTGTGCTGTTTTAAGCTGCAGCATCCTGGGTTGTGCGCTCCTCAGCAGCAGTGTTCCCAGTCCTCACCTCTAGGTGGGGGCATGTCTCTGCTCTTTGTGCTTCTAAAATCTCCAGCCAGCCCTGGTTCCCAGGTGTGGCCCCACCACTCTGGGTTTCCATCCAGGGGGGCTGCCCTAAAGTCCTTTCCCCATCACTACTGGTCTGCGTGTCTGTGCCCTGTCCCCAGCATGGGAGGCTATTGCTCACTGGCAGTGTAGGATCCCCATGGCTCAGCTCCCTCCCCCTTCCATTTATCCTCCGATATCTGCCTGCGGAATCATGGCTCCCCGCATCATATCTTGAAACCAACCACCTGTGATATTTTGTTTATAGAGATCCAGATCTATCTTCTTACATCTCAGGCTGGTTTTTGTGGGTGTTCAGAGTGCTGGTAGATATCCAGCTCAATTCCAGGGACTGGGTGGAATAGGGTCCCCTACTCCTCTGCCATCATTTTCTCTACTGCCATTGCCATTTTGGGTTTTCCAGCATAATTGAACCCCTAAATGAATTTTACTGCTGGAGCTGTATACTCATGAAATAAAACAGTGTTTTTTAAGAAGGATGCAGCCAAACCATAGATGATCTAATAACTCTGGTAATGATTATTTACTTATTATATTTCCTGAAATAAAATGGAAGATTTTTATTAGGAGAGTGGAATGAACAAAACTCCTTAGGGAAAATAACACCATGAGTGATAAGGATGGTGAAATCCCTCAATTCAACCAGAAATGGATAATGATGGTGCAAAGTCAAAGGGCTGATTGTTGCAGGGTAAAGACTTGAATCCAGCTTCTGTCATCAGTGTCAATGAGTACTGTAATAAAAGTAAAGGCATTTTTCTAGAATGAAGAACAAGAGTCATTGGATTAACACTTCCTTGAAATGTCTGTTAAAATGCAGTTTACTGAGTCCCACTGTGGAAATATTTCTGCAGAGTACCTACTGGTCAATGTGTGAGATTTGAAAACCAGTGACACGAGATATAGAAGAGAAATGAAGTTAAAAATGCAGGTTTTGTGTTCATTTTCAGACTTCTGGAATTTAAGCTGAAAGTCAAAAATGAAGGGCTAGAGTTTTAGAATGATACCAGAGCTGTACACCAGTATTTGGAGGATGACATACTCAATATATGTATCAAAATATTAGACGTGTCCTTGAAGTAAAGAGTTCTTCCCCTTCAGTCTTGCTTTGCTTTTTCAATTTGATAAATGTTTAAAAATAGGAGAAGCAGTTTTATTCTCCTTTATGTACTTTGGAAAGGAAATTTTGTTTTCTGCTAAATTATGACACTAAACTATTTCTCTCTTCTATTTATAGATCTCAAAATATCATGGATAATTTATTCATTTGTGTTTTTAAAAAAGTTGGAAAGTAGAAATTAAGGGTTAAAGCAACTATAATGGGAACTTTTAGAATATGTTTTCTTTGCAGGCTTTTATAAATGCCAAGAAACTGGAAAATTGCATGGTGTACAAAAAAAGGAGAAGAAATAGAAAGAGAACGAGTGTAACTTTGTTTATTCTCACAATCAGGCAAAAAGTTCAACACCACTGGGCTGGGAATTCACTTGTTTTCTGAGAATTTAGGGAAAAGGAGAGGCCCATGGAGAACAATATAAATCCATACCCGCTTTGACAATGACTTCCATTACTAGGTATGGAGTATAGGCAAAGGTAGAATAATAAAGGCAAGATTTTTTTGATTTTTTTTTAAAGAATAATATAACACACATATTCACATATCTGTGTGCACAGGAATTTGTCATTAATTTCATAATCATTGTCAATTTGACATTTAATAGTTAATAAGTTATTAAGTGTTTAGATTGGCATATTCATTCACAAACAAAATTTCTATTTATACTCATGTCTATTGTTAATTTACCAAACACAGTTGATGGCAATCAATTATTTGACTATGCAAAACTTTCTAGGAATCAGAAGTCCAGCCTAGAACATACATTTTTAAAGTATATTTTTAAGGGCATGCCTGTATATTAAAAGTAAAGATATAAGAAGTAATGATTCATTGCAAGCACAATGTGTTATTATTAGGAAATTGTCCCAAGCTATATAGACAAATTTCAGTCAGAAACTGGAAAATGTAAATAAAGGAGCTTCAAAAAAATTAAATTATAATAATTCAGGTCAGAAAAATAAAAATACATTTACATTTCTCAAATTATTTCTCTCCCTATTTTCTTTTTTTTTTAAGATTTTTTATTTATTTATTTGACAGAGACAGATAAGTGAGAGAGGGAACACAAGCAGGGGGAGTGGGAGAGGGAGAAGCAGACTCCCCGCTGAGCAGGGAGCCCAATGCAGGGCTCAAACCCAGGACCCTGGGATCATGACCTGAACCGAAGGCAGCAGCTTAACAACTGAGCCATCCAGGCACCCCTCTCTTCCTATTTTCTTAATACTCAAATTACTTTGGCTATAATCTACAGAATCTTAATAGGCTACTTATTCTGTTTATTATTTATTGGTATATCTTTCAGTAAGAGTGATGTTGAGAGAAAATGTGTCTTATTTTAAAAATGTTTCTACTTCTTTCATAAAGGGCACAATTTTTTTTTTTTTTTTTCCCACTAAAATTAAAAAAAAAAAAAAAAAAAAAGAATATGCTTGTCCCAGAAAAGAATGTCAAACTTAGGCAAGCCCGAAAGCATTTAGTTATTTCAGGAAGTGAGTATTCAAAAAATAATTCTAATAATGTATGCAATTTTCAAAAACTACTGAGAGTAAATATTTGATGTTTGTAAATCCCACTTTCAGGCAAAATAAATCATTGCCTATGTTCTTAATATGGTCCAATTTAATGTTTTAAAACATTTAAATCCAGAATGGTTTTAAAATAATTTTTGGTAAATATTTTGATGAATACTATAGAATAAATGATTATCTTTACCACTATTAACCAATTCAAGGAAATACTTCTTTTTTTACTTAAAAAATATGTCATCTGTTACTGCTTTAAAATCTGCCTTTATCAGACAATCAACATATTAAACAATTTTGTTTCTGAATGAAATATTTTATTTCACTAATATGTCTCCCTTTTCTTATGTCAGGATTATCCTTTTTCTCATCGTTTCTCTGTACATTTAAGTCAGTGTTAATCACATTTTAAAAATCACTTTATTAAAAATTACCTGGTTTTGCTTATATTTAAACATATTTTTCATTTTTAGAGAACTTTTAGATTCACAGAACATTTAAGTGGAAAATATATCCTATATACTCTTTCCCCCCCACTCACACATAGTTCCCCACTATCAACATCCCAGCACCAGAGTGATACATTGTTACAGTGAATCTATATTGAAGCATCATTACC
Source organism: Neomonachus schauinslandi (assembly GCF_002201575.2). Lineage (NCBI taxonomy): Eukaryota > Metazoa > Chordata > Mammalia > Carnivora > Phocidae > Neomonachus > Neomonachus schauinslandi. The sequence goes on along the minus strand of NC_058409.1, from coordinate 136,035,163 downwards.
ACACCAATTCCATTAACAGTAAGCTCACTATTGATGTTTTATATTGTAGTAGAGTTTTCTTTAGTTTTGACAAATGTACAATGACATATGTCTGCCATTATAATATTATACAGAATAGTTTCACTGCCCTAAAAATCCTCTGTGCTGTGCCTATGCACCCTTCTTCCTTCCTAACACCTGAAAACCACTGATCATTTTCCTGTATTCATAATTTTGCCTTTTCCAGAATGTCGTATGGTTGGAATCATGCAGTATGTAGCTTTTTAAGATTCATTTCTTTCACTTAGTAATATGCATTTAAGAGTCCTCCCTGTATTTTCATATCTTGAGAGATGATTTCTTTTTAACACTCAATAATATTCCACACTTTATCCATCTATTCAAATACTGGAAGACGTCTTGGTTGCTTCCAAGTCTTGGCAATTATAAACAAAATTTCTCTAAACATCAGTGTGCAGGTTTTTGTGTGGACATATGTTTTCAACTCCTTTGGGTAAATACCAAGGAGCAGAATGCTGAATAACATGGCACCATCTGTTTAGTTAGTTAGTTAGTTTGTTTGTTTGTTTTTAAGAAAGCTTCCAACTGTATTACAAAGTGGCTAACCATTTTGCATTCCACCAGCAATGACTGAAAGTTGTTCTTATTCCTCATCCTCTTGTCAGGATTTGTTGTCAGTGTTCTGGATTTTGGCCATTCTAATAGGTGTGTAGTGGTATCTTGTTTGTTGCTGTTGTTGTTATTGTTGTTTTGCAATTCCCTAATAACATATAATGTAGAGCATATTTTCATATGCTTATTTGTCATCTGTATAACTTCTTTGGTGAGCTGTTTGTTAAGGTCTTTGACCCATTTTTAACTGGGTTGTTTGTTTTCTTGTTGAGTTTTAAGAGTTCTTTATATAGTTTGGGAAATAGTACTTTATCAGATAAGGCCATCGCAAATATGTTCTTCCATTCTGTAACTTGTCTTCTCATTCTCTTGACAATATATATTTATTAGAGAAGAAGTGTTTAATTTTAATGAAGTCCAGCATATCAATTTCATCTTTCATGGCTCCTGCCTTTGGTGCTGTATCTAAAAACCAATGCCAAATCCAAGGTCCTCTAGATTTTCTTCTATGTTATCTATTGTGAGTTTTACCATTTTGTATTTGACATTTAGGTCTTTGGTTCACTTTGAGTTCATTTTTGTGGAAAGTGGAAGGTCTGTGGCTAGATTCATTTTTATTTGCATGTGGATGTTCAGTTGTTCCAGCACCATTTGGTGAAAAGATTAACTTTCTCATTGTACTTCCTTTGATCCATTATCAGAAGTCTATTTCTGGGCTTTCTGTTCTGTTGCAATGATCTATTTGTCTATTCTTTCACAAATACCACACTGTCTTGATTACTGTAGCTTTATAGTAAATCTTGTAGTTGGGTAGTGTCAGTTTTCTGACTTTGTTTTCTTCCTTCATTATTGTGTTGGCTATTTTGGATCATCTTCCTCTCTGTATTAACTTTACAATCATTTTATAAATATTGACAAAAAATAACTTGCTGAGATTTTGATTAGAATTGCATTGATCTATAGATCAAGTTGGAAAGAACTGACATCTCGACAAATTAATTTTTTTTTTCAGGTGAAATTTAGAATTACTTTAACTTTCCCTGCCTCCCATTAGGATTTAAAATGTAATCATACACTCCTATATAACATTTTGAGAGGGATATACTTCCTTTCAGTTTGTCTAACTATTCAAAACCTTGGCTGCTTCTTAATTTATCCAAATACTCCTTTGTGTTTAAAATAAACATTACCATTTTATTCACATACATCCTGTTAAATTCATGTTACTTTTCTAACTAACTGTGATGTTATTTTAGGAATTGACAAGTACTTTATACACTGTCTCTCATTTTCTGCATTCTAAAACAGTGTACATAATACAGGGGCATTTCTTAAAATGTTTAAGTATATATATTAAGCATTTTCTGTCCTGAGTCTTTTAGAGATTTTCTACAGTCATTTTGTGTTTTATATACCCGCATTATCTATTTGAGATCCCAGGCATATGTAGATTAATAGGCAGCTAATATAAGAAATTAGTTTGTCCAGATCACAGATGTGATAGATATCAACAGGGCCAGCAGATGAGGTTGAGTGGGCCCCAGTTGAGCTGTATTCTCCTCTAGGAAAAAGTCTTGCCCCATTCTTCAGCTCTACTTGCTTCAAACAGTGGTCTTGAGAAGCTTTCAAGGCCTCACACCAACAAGCACTTTTCAGAACCATGAAACCTTATGTGTATGTGAATCCCCTACAGCTTCCAGCAGTGATCTTGGTTTCCCACAAAACGTAAATCTGCTCATGTGTTGGGGCTTTAACCAGGGACCATTCCATGTTATCATTGACTATAGTGTCTACAGGTAGTCACTTCGCTTTTGCATCCACACTTAGCTATGTCTCGGTTAGGAGACCTTGGGAAGCTTACTATGTATCTTTGTGTTTTGTTTTCCTCTTCTTTAAAATGGTATTTAAATGCACTAATAAATGAAAACCACTTAATACAGCATCTACCAACCATCAGGCACTGTAAGGATTTACTGCTATGATCATCTCACCTGTTGAGTCAAATCCAACAAGAGTTGGAGTTGAGTGAGGAAAGAAAGAATAGACCAGGGGAGGTGAGATACAAAATGAACTTTCATAGAAAAATTAGATGAAACTGAAACTTCCCATTTGTTTCATTTTCATGTAAGAAATATGCCAACATGTATAAAATTCTATGATACCCTTGTCTCAACAATTATTTTAATTATTCATGCTAAGAACATAGCCTATCTAAAAATATTCACAATGTTAATTATAAAAATAAAACATGTTTTCAACAATAGAGAAATAGTTAAGCCAATTGTTGCATAGTCATAAAATGGAATCCCCAGTGAAATTTAAAAATGATGTGTCAAATATTATTTAATAACAGAACATATTGATATTATAATGTTATATATATAAATTATAAGAATTTAAAGTTATGTTTTGCATTAAACCTGCTGAAAATATTAATGAATATGGATATATATAAAGAAAAAATGGTGAAAGTTATTTTGGAAAACCCCTTTTAAGCCCTTTTCAATAGGTTAGAAATCTTGTCATTCAGGACACAGTTGATGGCTTTTCCTCAGTGTCTTTGAAAAAGCAGGGACTAAGAAATCACAACCGCTCCTCATTATTATTTTCAGGTAAGTCCTAGAAAGATCCATGTGTAACTTTCTTCAATATGTGAATCTCAAATTGTTGTATTAAACTGAACATGAAATGCTTTTATTATTCTGTGAGAAATCACTGTATAAAAATTATGCTAGCTTGCTGTTGAATGCTGATTCTGAATAACACAGAAGGTGCTTCTTATTTAATCTTCTGCAGATGGGTAATGGAGTTATGATTGATTCTGACCACTGCCAATCACTTTTCCTTCAGAGAGGCTGTAAGAAGTTTGGAACACATACAAATGTGGTCATTGATGGGCAGTAACTGGCAAATGCTTTGTGTCTACCGTATAAACTGTTGGGAGAGAGGTTCACTTCTGATTTGACAGAAAAATAACTCAGTCTCAAAGAGAGGATGGAAATCTCGTAGACAAAGGCCTGAAACCACTGAGGCAGTATCCTAATGTGATGACAGGGTGTTTTATGTAGGAATACTCAGTAGAGTAGCACTAAATGTCCTCAGGGTCTCTTTAGTCCTGAAATTTCTGACTCACCACTTATGTTAAATGAACTAAAATTGGTCCTAGCTGGGAGAAGGCAGTCATTTATAAATTTGGACTAGGTTAGTTTCAGTTATATGTGAGTGGTATGATTATGAGCATCTTTATTTTCTACAATATGAAGTCCTTTGTACTTCCCACCACTGACTAGTTCTTATTTACTGTGAATTGATAGATTCTATAAAAAATTACAGAACATCAGGTTTGTTAATAGCTTTGTCATTAAAACAACCATTAACCTCTCCCCAATCCTCTCGATATGCTTTTAGAGATTATAACCCAAATTTCAGTGCACCACTGATAATTCCCATCTCTATGTTTTCTTCTGTTTTGTTTTTTAAAGAGGAAATTTCAGGGGTGCCTGGGTGGCTCAGTCAGTTAAGCATCTGTCTTTGATCCCAGGACCCTGGGATCAAATCCCGCATCGGGCCCCCTGCTCAGTGGGGAGTCTGCTTCTCCCTCTCCCTCTGCCCCTTTCCCCTGCTTATTCTCTCTCTCCCTCTCTCAAATAAATAAATAAAATCTCTTTAAAAAAATTAATAAAGAGGAAACTCCAGTACCAAAACCAAGGCTGGAGAGAGTGCCCAGCCTCTGTGGAAAATAGCTTCTGAGTGAATACAAACTCTCCTTGTGTCAGGAGCTCCCTGTTATTCTAAACCTAGATGTTAGCCCACTCTTAGCCTAAAGGGGGATCCACACAGTTCCCCTGTCCCATCTCTCCTCAGAGGGGCTTGTCACTCTTCAGAATTCAGTTCATTTGCTTGCTTTGAAACTCGGCTTTCTGACGGGTTCAAGACAAGCTGCAATTTTGTAGATTTTCCAGTTTGTTATAACATCAGTGACATCTTGCATCTAAATTGTACACAGAACTGCCACCCCACACTATTCCATGGCTGTCTTTCAAATGAACCCCAGTCTTTTATGCACTTCTTTTAAGGACAAGTGCCATTAAGTGTTTAATAATCATTTCTTCATTGTTTATTCCTTCATTGGATATTCATCTTGGAAATCAGTATCCAAGGCACCATGGCTGTCTTCCTGCCTGCCGCTGTAGCACCCTCACTCCCCACCGGTCTCCACCCTTCATTCCAAGTTATGTCACAATTTTGGATTAAATCAATACTCGATGTTTAACTTATGACTATGTAAGTCATGTTTACATTGAGCCAATACTGCATTATGATAATAGTCTTAGCTCTCGCTCTCTCTCTCTTTTTTTTTTTTTAAAGATTTTTTTTTTTATTTATTTATTTGAGACAGAGAGAATGAGAGACAGAGAGCATGAGAGGGAGGAGGGTCAGAGGGAGAAGCAGACTCCCTGCCGAGCAGGGAGCCCGATGCAGGACTTGATCCCGGGACTCCAGGATCATGACCTGAGCCGAAGGCAGTCGCTTAACCAACTGAGCCACCCAGGCGCCCTCTTTTTTTAATCTCTTTATATAGTAGTTCCTGAAAACCAGAGTTACCTTTTTCATTTGCTTCATTTTCTTGGATTTGCTTTCTGTTTTAATTAATTAATTATTTTTTAAAATTCAAGTATAATGAACATATACTGTCATATTAGTTTCAGGTGTACAATATAGTGATTCGCCAATTCTATACCTTACTCGGTGCTCATCATAATAAGGGTACTCTTAATCTGCTTCCCCTCTTTCTTCCCTTTTGTTTTATGGATATTCATAATATAGGGAGCATATCAAATATTTCACTGGCTGCCTTAAATGCAACTCTTCTGACATTGATGGGTGGTTGTCTGTGTTCTTGTCAGCGTAAGGAAAGAAGGCAGTGGAAAGGAACAAGTGTTCTTCTCATGTTCTTTCACAGAGACAAGACTACTCTGTTTCAGCAGCCAAAACACAAGTACACCACACTGTTCTTTTCATTCACTGTCTCCATTCGCTTTTTAATTTAATGTATATTTTTCTGAGAGTTGGATAATGAATTGCCTTTTTCATATGTCAGTGTTAAGAGATAATTTTTAATCGCAGTTTTCTAGATATTTAGTAGAAATGTAAAAAATTCCTCATCAGGGCATATTACTAATCAGTATTACAAACCAGAGGCCTATCTTAAAGGCATTGCATATAATTGGGAAATAAAGTCAAATACCACCAAGACCTGGCAAAACATTTTCTGTTATGATTTAAAACATCTTGGCTAGGGGCACCTGGGTGGCTCAGTTGGTTAAACATTTGATTCTTGGTTTCAGTGCAGGACAGGATTTCAGGGTCATGAGATTAAGCCCCGCATAGGGCTCTGTGCTCAGCGGGGAGTCTGCTTGAATATTCTCTCCCTCTGCTCCTTCACCCCTCTCTCTTTTTCTCCCTCTCTCCCTCTCTCTCTGAGATGTTTTTAAAAAACATCTTGGCTAAAACTTCTAGGCCACTTCACAAAAATGATTCTGTATGAACTAAGAAAAATGATTTAACCATAAAAAATAAAAAGATTTAGAAAACAAGGTCAGAAAAATAGTAAGAACAAATTTTAACTAACAATAGACTATTAGAATCCGTAGAGGTCATGTTTTTTACTTTGGTTAGTATTTGATATGTAACCAGGAGAAGGTGATAGCTTATGTTAGCAATTTGTGTTTAATACCCAGAAATTAAAGATAGTTAATACAAGGATTTTAGCATCATGACAAATGCTTTTCTCTATTAGAAGTTTATTGACTCAATAAAGGATGTACAGAAGGAGTAAAATGATTTGCATAGTGTTAGATCTCTGATTGGATGCATTTCTTTACTGGTTTAAGTTTCATATGTTTCACGTTGTAAGGAAAAAAAGAAAGGTAAGGGCTATGAATAAGCTATATGAAATTAAAAATCAAGTAATTATCAACCACTTAATTTATATGAATTGCTGAACAATTACTTAATGCTCTACCTAAAAGGTTTTTCTAGGCATCTTTTATATGTATTCACAAGACATGGGACATGGTATCTGGCTTTGTACATCTTCCATAACACTTTTATTTTTAAGTGTTAGAATATTTTCAACTGTCTAGAGTGATTTATTGTCATCATATCAAAGTGAAATGTAACTAACTAGCAATTCTCCAGTATAATCTTGTAATATTCAATCTTATTGGGCTTCTTCTGTTTTAAAACATACAATAGAAATATTTACTTAGCTGAAGCATCTAATTTCTAACCAGAACACCAAACTCAAAACTTACGAATTTAACATTTTTAAAAATCTCAGGTGTTATTAAATTTACTGAATTATTTATTTATTTGTTTTGTTTTGTGTTTTTGTTTTTAAAGATTTTATTTATTTATTTGACAGACACAGCGAGAGAGGAAACACAAGCAGGGGGAGTGGGAGAGGGAGAAGCAGGCTTCCCGCCACCAGGCAGTCCGATACGGGGCTCGAACCCAGGACCCTGGGATCATGACCTGAGCCGAAGGCAGACGCTTAATGACTGAGCCACCCAGGCACCCCAATTTACTGAATTATTTAAATAAAAGTTCAGCATTTAGAATGGATATGTTAGGAAGACTAATTTCTTTCAACTCTAAATGTCAGGTTGTAGTCTTGAAGCCATTAGACAAGAACGTTTCTTATATTTAGGTGTATGTAGGTATGTGAGTGCTGTGTGTATATGTGTGCACATATGTCTAAGGTTAGACTCTCCTGAGCTGATCTTGCAACAAAGATCTGAAACTGAGTTATTTCTTTGGGAAGGGATCCCAGAAAGCACCTGTAGGGTACAGCAAGAGTGAAGGAGCTGAGAGAAATAAGTCAATGCAAGGGATATTGATGAAGAGGTGACCACTGGAGACATCTTGGTCTCCACAGGGCTGGGGACTTCTAGGAGATGGTTCAAAATATGCCCCAGATTCATTGTTTGCATCTGGGGCATATTTTGAACCATCTCAATGAATCATGGAACACTACATCAAAAGCTAATGGTGTAATGTGTGGTGATTAACATAACAAAATTAAAAAAAAAAAAAAAGCAAAACAGCAACAAAAAAAAAAGCCCCGGAGTCACTCCTCCAAGGGATGCAAAACCTGGGATGCTAATCTACCAACTCAACTCTGCCATAGGTGGGGTGCTGCTCTCAGGAGCATGACTGCTGAGCATCCTCAGCCTGACCTTCAAACAGCCCAGAGAAAAGCCTCAGGAAGAGGCACAGATGTTTGCCTTAAGAAGACATGGTAGCAAAGAGCACCCAGGCTGTACAAGTAGGACAACAATAGGTGCTAGAATAAACACTTGTGTGATTATACACACTGATTTTAATAACTAATGTAAAATTTAACTTTAGAGGATGAACAAAATAAGAGCCACTAAAATATCCAGAAAAAATTGATGTAAAGAAAAATCATCACCATATGAATGTCAATGATTTAATTATTTTTGAAGATGATGAGGTTTTATATTAATTTCATAAAACTATTTGACATAGAGGAGTGCAAGACTAAAAAAAAAAAAAACCAGGAGGATAGGGTTGGATGAGTGACAAAATATGAATGGTGGCCTTAGGATAAGTGATGGCAAACCAAAAAGAGACATAGAGATCATAAGCTGAGAGCAAACTAAATATCAAATTAGTTAAACTGAAATAGTTAAAAGCAATTAGATCTGCTTTACAGGCTTTGCAAAAACATTTATCTTACCTCTGAGGCAGACATGCCAACCAGCTAGGGCCACACCATTGAGTTTAGTTATTTTACTACTAACTTTCTCTGCATCCTTGGAAAAGATACTTAGTGCATCCCCAATTTTTTCAATTAGAAAATAATATGGTAGCCTTGAGTAATTTCTAGTTGTCACCCTGCAGTATTATTTTATTTTTAAAACAAAACAAAAAAAAGATATGTTTATTTATCTGAGAGAGAGAGAGAAAGCAGGGGGAGGGGCAGAGAGAGAAGGAGAGGGAGAGAGAGAGAATCTCAAGCAGACTCCCAGCTGAGTGTGGAGGCCACTGTGGGGCTCCATTTCATGACCCTGAGATCATGACCCTAAGATCACAACCCTGAGATCATAACCTGAGCCGAAATCAAGAGTTGGATGCTTAACTGACTGAACTGACTAAACCACCCAGGCACCCCTGCACTATTATTTTCTGACTATATGGATATTTTCCACATATCTCAGAATACATTTATACAATTAAACAATAATATGAGAATCACTTAAGAGGAGTATAGAGGTTTGAATGCACATGTCTCCCTCCCATTTCCTTCCTGGAATAACCAAAAAATGAGACAAGACATTCAGGGGAACAAGGGATTTTGCATGTCCCTGTGGGTTCCTCTGAGTCATTGGGAGGAAGACCAAGACAAGGGTCTACATCCTCACTGGAATTGAATTAAAGCAGAAGGCTCATTACAGAAAAGGAGGCTTATTTCTGCTCAGAGAATGAAGCCAGTCCCAAAACCTCAAAGGCCAGTGGGTCACATTAGGAAAGACCAAAAAAAGAGAAATACAGATACTTTAAAAAGAGCAAATGATAATCTATATGGAGATGAATTTAGGTTTCAAAACAGACACTGAGAACTACAGCAAATAGAATGATTTTCCTTGTTTGTTTTTTGTTTGTTTTAAGAACAAATCAAAAAAGAAAACAACCACTTTAAGGACCAAATGAATGTTCTGGATAATGAAAAGGAGAAAAAAATAAACAAGTGAAAATTCAAAAATTCATTTCTATTAAAAACTGTTTGTAAAGCACAGGATATAGAGGAGTTTAAAATCAATACAATGCAATTGATTTGAAAGAATTTTTAAAGAGCAAGTGATAAATGCAAGATGCAGAAAGCAGATGTACTTGATTCCTTTTATCAAAACAGTAATGAAAATCATATATATATATGTATTTGAGCATATATTTGTGAATATGTATGCACACACATACGCATGTATATGCATGTTTTTAGTGTGTATGTGTGTGGCTTCTGTGGGACGGGGTGAGTGTGCATATTGTGTGCATAAACATATAACTAACAGATACTATGCTCATGACAAAATATGGAAGTATACTTACAATACATTTGTATTTGCTCTTCTCCATAACATGTTGGCTTGCTGCCCTGGTCTCTGTCATCTGCACTTGGGAACCAAGGCTGAAATAGTAGCCCCTGCCTATGATACCCAGGTCCATGTCAAAAGGAAAAGAGATTTGGTGAGCAAGCACCATCTTATGACTTCCAATTGGAGTGATCTTATTCCCATATATTTCATTGACCAAAGCAAGCTATGTGGCTAAGAGGATATCAGTAGAATGGAAAAGAATAAAGTCTTCCCAGAAAGGAACACCTCAGGGGAAAAAATATGTACTGAGCACTAATATTAATCTACTATAGGTCACATTTACAAATATGTGTAAATTTGGGTATTTGCATATACATAATATGAAAACCAAGACCTTTTCTTCCTAAAAAATCTCAAAGACTGCTTTAAAGGGAAAGAAAATCAACAAAGTGGAAGTTCTCATATGAGTAACTTATAGCAAGAAGACAATGGAATAATGACTAGAGATTACTAATAGGAAAAGAAAAACAACTAATGTGTCCAATATTCCCAGACAAGAAATCATTTATCTATCAGGGGAAAAAAAAAAAAAAGAGAGATAATTTTGGATATACAGTGGCTCATAAGATATACAACTGTATATTCTCTATAAAGATACAATTGAATCCAAAGGAATGTTGAATTGGGGATTGGTACTTTAGATAATACTGATCAATTAATATTGTAGAATTTGTATAGCCAAATATAAAAATAATTCTAATACAGTGAAATATATTAAATACGTTTTTTTGAAGCAGGAAAAAATAAATAGGAGTGGTAAGTGAATAGTTAACAAATAAATATTCTTTTTTTTTAATTTTTTTAAAAAGATTTTATTTATTTATTTGAGAGAGAGAATGAGATAGAGAGAGCATGAGAGGGGGGAGGGTCAGAGGGAGAAGCAGACTCCCTGCCGAGCAGGGAGCCCGATGCGGGACTCGATCCCGGAACTCCAGGATCATGACCTGAGCCGAAGGCAGTCGCTTAACCAACTAAGCCACCCAGGCGCCCAACAAATAAATATTCTAAATTATGTGAAAATAAATATAAGCAATGGGGCAGAGAGATCGGTCTGATGCAAAGTCATGGTGAGAACAATGGTATAGATTGATCAAATATATTTCAAGAGGATGATATTTGATATGTTAATATAATAATTCATAACTTACATTTAATTCTGGCTGTTAAAGAAGATCATCTATATGCTGGTGAAATGGAAATACTGGTATATTTCCAATATTTAAAAAGGTGAGGGCAAGAGAAGAGCAAGATTGAGAGGGAGAGAAGGAGCAAAAAAGGAAAAAAAAAATGCAGGCAAACATTAGAGTAAGGAGAGGAAAGACTAAAAAACCAAAATCTTTTAAATAATAAGCATAAAACTGGAGTTCTATTCCAATTACGCAAAATTTGGAGCCTAAGCAGTAACTTAGGTCAATCACTTTATCACTATAAACATTCATGCTTCTCAGATACAGGTGTTCTGTGATATTTCTGTGAATGATTTATGTGCAGTTGCAGTTCTGTAGTGGATTTAAAAATGCATCATTATCATTTAAGAATGATAATAATGGTATCATTATTGCACCTGATGTAGTTAGAACCATGTGTCTCCATAAACTGTGGACAGGGTGAAGGTGGAGTTTGCTTTCACTCAGAAAAAGAAAGAAACCCACCAAGACAGATAAAGTTTTTTGACTGATGATTTTAAATATCATGTGGATATGCTACTGCGGATACGGCTGCCATATGCAGCACAACAGGACACGAGGAAAAGGAGTCAAAGCCATCTTTGGTTATAGGGCAAATAGCATTAATACTACTCCTATCTGTGGAATCTTGTCTGGATGATCTCTTTCCAGAATTAGTCAAACTGCCATTGAGGGTATTATCATCGCAAATCAGTTTCCAGGAGAATGGCAGTAAACACTGCTTTAAAGTTCAGGTTATTAGGGCACCTGGGTGGCTCAGTCAGTTAAGCATCCAACTCTTGATTTTAGCTCAGGTCATGGTCTTGGGGTTGTGAGATCCAGCCCCGTGGATCCTGCTTAAGATTCTCTCTCTCCCACTCTCTCTGCCTCTCTCCCATTCACTCTCTCTGGAAAATTAAAATAAAATAATAAAATAAAATAATAAAATAAAATAATAAAATTCAGATTATTAAAGATCCTAATTTTAACAGAGATATCCAAAACACATGTTGTGGGAATCTTCATACAAAATGATCGATGTAATCAATTTAAAACACTTCAGTACAGTTCTTTTTTTTTTTTTTAAGATTTTATTTATTTATTTTGACAGAGAGAGACACAGCGAGAGAGGGAACACAGCAGGGGGAGTGGGAGAGGGAGAAGCAGGCTTCCTGCTGAGCAGGGAGCCTGATGCGGGGCTCGATCCCAGGACCCCGGGATCATGACCTGAGCCGAAGGCAGACACTTAGCCGACTGAGCCACCCAGGCGCCCCACTTCAGTACAGTTCTAAACTATCATGTTTGGGTCATCAGGAACAATGAGCTAAAGTTTTTCTACCAAAAGACAAATAGTTTGTTTAAAGCCCAAAATATGGAGTTGTGTGTTTATTTTTGGTTTTGCTTTGTTTTGTTTTTTTAATGAGAAACCTAGCCAAGGCAAAGTTACAAAGAAGATTTAAGATAATTAGACTTCGAAAATGTTCATCAACAATAAAATAATATTTTATTGACAAATATTTATGTGTATGAGATAAGAACATTAATATTTCAGCATAAGGAGTGAGAGACATAAAGGAAAATATTTTGTTACTAAATTTGAAGTGGAACATAAGTACAAACTCATGATTTTTTTCGAGAAATTTGATAAAAGAAAATTAAATAAATACATGAATGAATGAATAATAAATAAAATACATGAATAAATGTCCATATATAAATATACTCATATTGATAGCTATAGATAGATATAAATATTTATTACCAGGAAATTTCATACTGTAATATTCTAGACACTGTGCATAGAACATTTAATTCCTCAGAGCAATCCCATTAATTGTATTACCTCAGGAAAAAAAAAAAAGTTAGTATTATCTCACTATAGACACACACAAACTTAGATTCAGAAAGCGTCATCAATTGTAACTCTCACCGCTACTAGAGGCCGTAAAATAATGCTCTGCATGCTTCCTGTGCCCATTATCCATTTAATTAAAGTTTGCCATCCAATCAGCCTAAGTAAATTGAAAGCAAAGGCTTTTAAAACAGTTATTTCGGGGCGCCTGGGTGGCTCAGTCGTTAAGCGTCTGCCTTCAGCTCAGGTCATGATCGAGTCCCACATCGGGCTCCCTGGTCTGCGGAAAGCCTGCTTCTCCCTCTCCCACTCCCCCTGCTTGTGTTCCTGCTCTCGCTATCTCTCTCTCTGTCAAATAAATAAATAAAATCTTTAAAAAAAAATAGAATAAAACAGTTATTTCATTAAAAAAAAGTCAGAAGACGAGCCAATCTATTGTTAACCAACATCATTACCATGACCACAATAGCATGTAGTTATATGCATAATTTTTCTATTTGCTGTATGCAAACATAATTCCATTGATATTGATCCTAATCAGCATTTTTTTCCTACTGTACATTACAGTTCACAACAGAATTACCTATATAAACCTCTTGTCCTATAGCATGGCACTTCAGTGATAAACGGATCAAAGTCTGGTGACCGTATCTTTTTTGTATATACATTACCAGAGTGCCAAGAGCTGATTCATACCCTGTTCATATTTGGTTTCATCCAAGTGTAAAGCAAAAAATCTGCAGCCAGACAAATGTGATAGTGGTTGGGTAAGGCCCAACATGTTGTCTGATAAAAGAGTTTTGCCAACAGCTCATACTGCTTTTTCTCAGTGCCTGATATTTGTCATAACATTTGCAGCTATGTTTTACAAGCTTTAGAGAAAGTGTAATATAATTTTTTTCCTGAACTAGGAATGCAAATTTCCATGATGCCTCAGTTTTTATGGTCTCTTCTCCTCATTTAGAAATATAATTCATCAATTTTAAACTTGCAAGTGTTACTTTGTGCTTATTCTGTATAAAACTACAATTGCTTTCTTAGAGAGTAGCAAGCAATGCTGTTTTGAAAATGATAGGAAACTGCCGGGAATGGCCAGCAATCCCTATACCGACGGATGAAAGATTACCCCAAACTTTGCCATGAAAGAGAGGAGAAGGCAAGGGGGTCAATGCTCAGAGATGAAGACCCTTTGCTCTTCTTTGCTCCCCCTTTTATTGGTCCTTCAGGATAATCACAAATCCTTTTCACTGTTTCTCAAGCACAGGATGTGTGACAAGGGGTCTTACTGGAACTGGGAGGATCTGTTTATGGGAAATATAAAATACGCTAATCTGCGTGTTCTACTAAATATAGCCTAAGGGACAATGCATACATCTCTTAGATCACAGGGCGGCTGTTTGGGCTAAGAGAGCTTCAGGAAGGCAACTCCCCGCCTCCTTCCAATGGCAGGGTGGTCACGCGGGCCTTGGCATTCCAAAGGCCTACGCCCTTCTCCGAAACCGTCCCTGCCCCCAGCAGCCTCCACATTGCATTTTGGCAAGTCAGGTACTATGGCTGATTTCATGCTCTGCATTAACCCCAACAGGAAACTTTAGTGGCTTCATGCCACTCTTTATAAAGAGTTGCCAAGAAAAGACACTGGGATCTGGAGCAAATGGATGTCCAGCTCAATTAAATTCTTTTTCTCTATATTTTCATAATCAGGCCTATCTTTACATTTTTATTTTTCAGGTGACTGGGCAACTTTTTGTAGCCCCAGACTTCATTATCCTACCCTAGAGTTCTGACCATTTTATGATATCTTCTGTTACAATTTTTCTGTTATCCTTCCCATCACTAATTTTATGCTATAGTGAAACATTGCTGAATCCTGATTGATCCTTGTGAGTTAGAATTATAATACACTGTTGGTAGGAATGCAAGCTGGTGCAGCCACTGTGGAAAACAGTATGGAGGTTCCCCAAAAAGTTGAAAATAGAGCTACCCTATGACCCAGCAATTGCACTACTGGGTTTTTACCCCAAGATACAGATGTAGTGAAAAGAAGGGGCCCCTGCACCCCAGTGTTCATAGCACCAATGTCCACAATAGCCAAACTGTGGAAAGAGCCGAGATGTCCTTCAACAGATGAATGCATAAAGAAGATGTGGTTCATATATACAATGGAATATTACTCAGCTATCAGAAAGGATGACTACCTATCATTTATGTCGACATAGAAGGTATTATGCTGAGTGAAATAAGTCAATCAGAGAAAGATAATTATCATATGGTTTCACTCATATGTGGAATATAAGAAATAGTGTAGAGGATCATAGGGGAAGGAAGGGAAAACTGAATGGAAAAAACCAGAGAGGAAGACAAAACAACGAGAGACCCTTAACTATGTCAAACAAACTGAGGGTTGCTGAAGGGGAGGTGTGTGGGGGGATGGGGTAACTGGGTGATGTGCATTAAGGAGGGCACATGATGTGATGAGCAGTGGGTGTTAAATACAACTGATGAATCACTGAACACTACATCTGAAACTAATGATGTACTATATGTGGGCTAATTGAATTTAAATTAAGAATTATAATACAGCACAGTAACAACAATGAAATAAACAACTCTAATAAATATAGACATTAATGCCATTTATGCTAGTTTAAGACCAGTGAAACTCTCTAGTTATTTTAGAGCATATGCACCTTTTCAGGATGTGATATAACCATCATGGGATTCTTATGAGACATATTATTTGTG
Organism: Neomonachus schauinslandi; assembly: GCF_002201575.2. NCBI lineage: Eukaryota > Metazoa > Chordata > Mammalia > Carnivora > Phocidae > Neomonachus > Neomonachus schauinslandi. Next base: position 136,019,606 of record NC_058409.1, on the reverse strand, counting down.
TTTATTTCAAATGGGTGACATGTAGATAAAATAAGAATTATTTCATCAAAGTAGCCTCTACAGACGGCAATCCCCCTTTACACCATATTGCAGAGCATGAAGTACCACTAGCGGTCCTCAGACAAAAGCTTGAGAGCCTACAGAGTTCAGCTGATTTCAATGTTCTATTAAAAGTCTGCTTATTCGGCCATACTATGGAAGTGCAAAGTGGTTAGAAATTTTACAAAAGAAACGAGGCTCAGATTATTTACAAACTGGATATTTATATGTAGAGGAAAATACTAACATTCCACTCATCTGTTTATTTTCACCATTAACAACCAGTGAGTCTGTTGTTCTCCCTTAGACATAACTGGGAATAATATATAGTTTGTTACATGGCACAAAGGAAAACAAGACAACTATTCATCAAGATATAACCTGGTACATAGGTGATCAATGTTTACATCACAGCTGCAAGATGCATTATAACAAAGTCACCTTACCCAGAACTTTAAGATTGTTATTAAGAGATACTCGTCATAGTTTTTTAACCGCACTGTAAATTTATATCTCAAAGGAGTAACCAGAGTCATCAGTTAGATATCCTAATTTCATTCATGTCCTTAAAGTAAGGTTCTAGTATTTGAAATATATTAGAGCTGTGTATTCAGAAAAATTAACTGTTCTTCAAAAACAGTTTTCTCTCAATAGTGGTCTGAATTACCCAGTTTGGGATTGCCTGTGATCTGATCAAATTTAAAAGGATTATAAATCTCCAAATATATATATATATATATATATACATTTTTTTTTAAGAAAGGGAGAGAGAGGGAGAGCAAGGAGGGTTGCAGAGAGAGAGAGGAAGAGAGAGAGACAGAATCTTAAACAGGCTGCACACCAAGAGTGGAGCCCAATGTGGGGCTTGATCTCATAACCCTGAGATCATGACCTGAGCTAAAATCAAGAGTTGGATGCTTTAACTGACTGAGCTACCCAGGTGCTCCTCCTATTTGTACTTTTTAATTTATTTATAAAAAAAAACTGTCCTATATAAAATTTTGGCCTAATCAATATATTTACAAATCACATAGCAGATTTGACCAGGAGTATAATTTTAAATATCTCTTATGTAATATAAATATATACATATTATATGTATATATATATATGCATAGTATATATCACAAAATTTAAAAATATTCCTCAGTAATGTCTTTCATATATCAACAAATAGGCTACATATTCTTTTACATAAAGAATTCAAATATTTTCCTCATTATTTTCAAGTGTATAAAACACATTATTAAAAAAAGGTCTTTTTTTAATGGAAAATTAGACAATGTGAATGTTCTTTAGATTATATTTAAATTATTTTGGAAAAAATGATTCTATACAAATATTGGACATATTTTTCATAAAACATTGCAAAAATAGTATGCATGTCCATAAACACACATGCGCACACACACACACACACACATTCAAAAAGCCACAGAAAAATCTGTGAAATTATCTGGCTTTAAAAGCTTTCATAAAAAAAAAAACCAAAGTAAAAACTTTCATGATGGCTTCTGATCTGCTCATCTACATTGGAGATACTATTGGTTACACACAAAAATCATTTATTTTTTTTAAATCATTTATTTTTAATTAATGTATTTCTCCTTGGGTAACTAAATAAAAATTATATAATTAGAAATAAGTCAGTTCATATACTGATATTAGAATACTTATTTTCTCCTCCTAATGGCAGTGTTGTATGGTGTTTGGAGAATGGCATTTAGAAATAATCTTTGATATCATTCCAAAGTTTCAATCATTCACTCTTGTAATTGCAGTTTTTCCATATGTCTATTGTCTTTTAATCATTTCAAGCGAAAGAGTATGTGTCAGTTTATTAAATATTATTGAATTAGTGTCTAATAAAGACCTCAGACAGTTTTATAGTTGTGGACAAGAAATTATTTTCTATTTTCACTGTGCCACCTCCCAAAGTTTTTTTTTTTTAAAGATTTTACTTATTTATTTGACAGAGAGAGACACAGCAAGAGAGGGAACACAAGCAGGGGGAGTGGGAGAGGGAGAAGCAGGCTTCCCGCTGAGCAGGGAGCCCGATGTGGGACTCGATCCCAGGACCCTGAGATCATGACCTGAGCCGAAGGCAGATGCTTAACAACTGAGCCACCCAGGTGCTGCCACCTCACAAATTTGAATCAGCACTACACAGGATACAGTTATGAATGATTTAGATTTATGTATTCTTTCTACATCCAAAGATGAGTTTACCTATTTTTTGACAATGGCTTTTAACTCCTATATAAATATTAATGAATAAGTAAGAAAAAAGTATGTTTTACAGCAAAGTTGGGTTTACAGAATTACAGCATTTAGTTGACTGTATATTCCATAGCTTTGGAAAATATCCTACTTACAAAATATCTGATAATGCCACCTATCATAGGTAATGGGTAATGAATAAAATGTTTATGGCCATCTTCTCCCTATGTTTCTTCAGATGGTATTTTCCTTGTGTGTGTGTGTGTGTGTCTCTGTCTGTCTCTGTGTATGAAATTTCCTCTTTTTATAAAGATACCAGTCATATTGGGTTAGGGTCCATCCTGATGATCTCTTTTCCAAGTAAGGTCACATTCATGATCCTGGGGATTAGGATTTCAACATTTTTTTAGGGGGACACAACTCAATTTATAACACCCAAGAATCATAACATATGTGTGGTATACACAAGTCTCCTCAGAGACATAAGCAGTATCAGCTCCTTTGCTAGAGGAATCAGAAAGACAACAAGGGGACTTTGATGGTATTGAGAACTGAAGAACATGAAAGTATCTAGCAGGTTGTCACTGAAAAACATGTGGCATAATATGAGCGTGACAACTAAAATTGACAGAATTTTTCAAGTTTCAATTTATGGGTGTTTTCAAGTAGGACCAGAGGTTTGGAAAGAGCAAACACAGACTAGGGAATATGAATTCTTGAAACAAACAAAAGCTCCCTTTGGGTACAAATTCCTGCCTTAAAGTGATATTGTTAGGAGTATAATCTAAATTAGATAGGACAAAGACAACGAGAGGAAAGAAAAGAGATGGAACAGATAAAAAATGGGTGAGTAAATCAGAGGAGGCAAATAACAGAAAGTGCTAGGACATATATTTTTTTATCACTTCTTTAAAACAATTGGAAATGAATCTCTGAGTCCCTGAAGCTAAGAAAGCAATTCTGTGCTCCAATCCCTGTTGAAAGTGCAAAATAATTCATATCACCTGAACATAAGAAACAGAAAAAGATCCCAATTGCATCCTAGATAAAGCTATTGTAAGAAAAAAAGGCCAAGAAGAAGGTCCCTACAGACAATGAGGGCTGATGACAAAAATATGCCCACAAAACAGGAAAAAATTGAAAAGCAACAGAAGAAAAGCAAAAAAATGCACATAACTCAGTTATACAGGGAAGGGGCACTTTATTTAAGGCTGTTGCAATGGGGGAGAGAGATCAGAACCAGTCTGAACTCAACTCCGTGGAATCAAAGGGCCAGCGAGTTTTTAAGAACTGTGATTGGGGGGTCTTAGGTTATCTACATTTGCTAATTGTCTTACCCAAAGAAAAATAAATTTTTTCTTTTTTTCATGATAGGAGGTAGGCTTATAACTTGGAGCAAGGTAGGCACTGGAATTAGGCTCCTACCTTCCCACAGAAATTGGGAAATAGGGCCACTGTATTCTTTGATGACACATTTCAATGGGATGACTTTCAGGTGTTTGAAAAAGACAGACCTGGGTTGTAAATTGGGAAGAGGCTCTTAAAAAAATTGACATCTCAAAAAAGCAGACAAAGAAATGACAATGACTTGTTTTCAAAAGCAAATGCTCTAAGAACAGAGAAGGAAGGGACCTCTGTGGACAGAGACCATCTGGATTCTATAAGGGCCAAGATGGGAGGGAAGTCAGAAGCCTTGGGGTAAGAAGAAGGCTGTGTAAAGTTTAGTGAGGTTGAGGGGAATGTCACGGTCCTCTCCGTGACACCTAATACTCTGTGGAGGCTGGCTACCATTTCTGAAGAGGAAGAATGGGGGAGGTGCCCAATCTAGGCTTCCTGATTCTGGATGGAGCAGCCCTGACCCTACCTCTTAAGCCTCCTAGTCACCTTCTCCTCTGGAAAACCATCTCCACCCCTAGAAGACAGTCTCCAGTGGCTCTGAGGACTGCATCAAGACAGTCAGACCCCTTGCTACTCCCTCTCACAGAATGTGGACCCTGAGCCCTACAAGATTTTCCACTGATTTTCCTTCCCAGCCCACTCACTCCAACAGCCACTGAGGGTATATTCCCTGGGAGGAAAGGGGCTCAGGCATGCATCTCCCCAGGGAAAAGGGAGGAAGACTTGGTCACACACTCACCAAAGCTCTGCACATCTGTGACCCCACTCCTTGGGCTGTTGCACATACACCGCCCCTTGAAATCTCTGGACACCCCTCTGACCTGCTCCACACAAGTGTTTGGCCTAAGGGCTTCTTTCTCAGGATCTCAAACTTTACCACCGACCTAACCTGGGGCTTCCACCTATACCAAGGGGCACTGGAGCTGGGGTGCTCACAGAGCCTTCTCACCTTGCCCAGGTTCCACACACAGACCTGGCTCTCCTCACCTTCCCCTGCTCTCCAGCGCTAGATGCAGATATTCACACAGACCATCATTTAGAGTGTCACACGTGTGGGTTGTGGCATCAGTGGGCCAAGGCAGGCTGTTGCTCAAGAGACCAGGACTAGAGCAGCACCTGGGTGGCTCAGTCGGTTAAGCATCCAACTCTTGATTTCAGCTCTGGTAATAAACTCAGGATCATGAGATTGAGCTCCATGGGGCTCCACTTGGACATGGAGCCTGTTTAAGATTCTCCCCTCTCTCTCTCTCTCTCTCTCTCTCTCTCTCCCTCCCTCTGCCCCTCATCCTCCCCCATCCTTCCCCCAGCTCATGCCTGTATGCACTCATCCTTCCCCCAGCTCATGCCTGTATGCACTCTCTCTCTCAAATAAATAAATAAATAAATAAATAAATAAATAAATAAATAAATAAATAAGAAAGAGAGAGAGAGATTGACCAAGACTAGAATATAACTTCCTTCTCAGAAAGGGAAGAAAAAAGCTTGGGGAATGATGGGAAAGGCCTTTTCTAAATGTCATCAGTAAAAGCACCCTGAAAAGGGCATAAGTGTGGGGTTAGTAGCTAAAGTGAGCTAATGCAACCTGGAAAGTGAAAGGCAATCTGGAAAGATATGATCGCCAACATTCAGTAGTGAAGGGATTTCAGGAAAGGAAGATTTGAAAGAAAAGTAACAAAAAACGAGGTGGGATTATATATAAACAACTCACAGATTACAAAAAAAAGTTTCAAACTATTTCTCTGAAGCAAATATAACATTTATGTCACAACCCAACAAATGCTGCTTCAGAAAGAAAATAAAGTCTAATATGACATAACTGTCAATGGAAAGAATCCTAAATATAATATTGGCAAACAAAATCCCAAGGCACTTTACAATAATACATGTATCACAGCCAATTGAAGCTTATTCTAAGAACATATCTGGGAAACTCCATTAGTATAATCCATTACATAAGAAGAAAACCGTACTGTCACCTCCATGGAGTAAACAAAACATTTGGCAAAAGCCATAACCATTCATGTTAAAATCACTTCAGAAAATGCACACAGATATTCCTCAGTCCAATTGACATTTTATTCACAAGGAAATATTAGTGTCCTTCCCACTAAACTCTAGAGCAAGAAAAAATTGTCCCATATCTCTTCTAGTGTTCAATACTGTGGCCATTTACAGTAGAAAACACACGTAGAAAACAACATAAGCACTGCAAAATAAGAGGTAAACAAATCTCTACTAGGAGTTGATAGGATCACATATGTGGAAAACCCAAGAGGATCAATTAGAAAACGCTGCACCAGAAAAGAGAATTTAGTATGTAGATGTTTATAAAATTATATCTATCTATCTATCTACCTATCATCTATCTATCTATCTATCTATCTATCTTTGTATCATAGTCAGGAAAACAGAAGAAAAAGGTTTGATATTATATCAGAAGAGGATACCGATTTTTGGTAGCAAAAAGAAAAATCAAACACCTAGGCATGGACTTAATATGGAATATGAAATTATGAAAGAAAAAAGTTATGTGTTGGTTATTTGAACCCAGCAATGTCACTTCTAGAAATCAAACCTAAGTTGACATGCTGACAATACTGGAAAACTATGTATGTGCAAGGTTGTTTATTGTAATATTAATACTAGCAAAAGATTTGAATCAGTGTGAATAGTTAAAGGAGTCTAGTTAAATGACTGCTATGCAGCTATAAAACACAACGAAGAATATCTGTTTACTGGTATTTCTAACAATATCCAAAATAAAATGTTATTGTTAAAAAAAAATCTAAAGTCAAATATAAATAGGATGCTACTCTTTCATATAAGAAACATAAATCTTGAGGCACCTAGGTGGCTCAGTTGTTAAGCGTCTGCCTTCAGCTCAGGTCATGATCCCAGGGTCTTGGTATTGAGCCCTGCCTTGGGCTCCCTGCTCAGCAGGGAGTCTGCTTCTCCCTCTCCCCCGCCCCCACCCCTGTTTGTGGTCTCTCTCTCTTTCTCAAATAAAAAAAAATCTTAAAAAACTAGAAGTGAAAAGAGTGTATTGGGTGTAGAATAGATGAAATAGTGTTACCATCAACTGATGATCATTGAAAGTCAGCTGATGGATAAATGGATATTCATTTTGTTAATATTTTGATTTTTGTATAATATTTAACTTTTCTGTATCACAAAGATTAAAATATTTTCCTCAGAATTAGAACAATATTTGTCATTTGAAAGCAGTATTCATTTATTTAGTCCTATGATTTAGGAAAAATCAACAAAAACTGTCATCAGTTTAAATAACTACTAATAGAAGTAAACTCTATTTTGAGCACCAGCTGTGGACAAGTCATGAGACTTCACATGTTACCATAGTTATTACATATGAGATTGTTGTAATTTTTAAAATTTTACAGTGTGGGAACAAAGCAGTCAAAGTTTGTGAATCAGATGAATACAAACCACAATGATTTGAAGTCTATTTTATTATCTTGGGCCAGAGCACAGCATCCTGCCCTTTGTTACAGCGTTTAACGTTTGAGTCTTATGTTTGAAACACCAGTGAATTTAAAAGTTCACATAAGCTCATGTTTCTAAATACATGAAGACCTCTATTTTTAATACTTTTGTTCATCAAATGATCTTTGAATATCAGAATCATCTCAAAACTATTTCCAGGAAAAATTCAAATAAACATAATTCATGTTTAAAGTGTCCCTAGTAAAAGACTTATCAAAGCCATATGGAAAAGAACTTACATACATGCTCTTGGTGCAAGCATAAATTGGTAAAATCAAACATCATGAATATATTGTCGCTACAGAGTAAATGTGACAATGTGCATGCCCTTCAACTGCAAATTTCTAGCTGCCTGTGTATATCCTATGTACATATACAGACAAGGATGGCATGTATAAGAATGTTCATAGTTGTGTTATTTGCAATGAGGAAATTTTTAAGTATTATCCATGAAAATGATAAATAATTTGACTTATTCAATTCAAGAATATAGAGGAATGAAAATTAACTTGATTAGTACGATTAATAAGTATAAACCTACAAATTACTATTAATACACACATTACAAAAAGCATATGTACAAAAAATACAATTTCACAGGTTTTTAAAGATTATTTATTTATTTATCTGAGAGAGAGAGAGAGGAGAGAGTGGGAGCGAGGGGCAGATGGAGAGGGAGATAGAATCCTCAAGGTGACGGCCCCCTGAGCACAGAGCCTAAAAGGGGCTTGATCCCAGGACCCAGGGATCATGACCTGAGCTGAAATCAAGAGTCAGATGCTTAACCTATTGAGCTCCCAGGCACCCTCAAAGGTTTTTAAATACACACCACTAGTACTTAATGTTTTTACATCTACTTGCATATGAAAAAAATGTGCTAACAATAATGAGAAAGAAATATATTCCAACTTAAGCATGGGGAAACTCTGGTGAAATGGAAAAGGTAATAAAATCAGGGATGGATTAAAAGAGATATTTTAATGGTGTCTATAATATTTTTATAGACATATTATTGATGTATAATTTATATACCATAAAAATTCATCTGCCTAAACTATACAATTCGATTATTTCAAAATATTTATGGAACTATGAAACTAACACTATAATTTTAGAAACTTTTTATCATTTTTTTTGTATTTTTTTAAACAGAATTTTTTTTATTATGTTAATCACCATATACAGCATTAGTTTTTGAGGTAGTGTTCCATGATCCATTGTTTGCATATAACACCCAGTGCTCCATGCAGTATGTGCCCTCTTTAATACCCATCACCAGGCTAACCCATCCCCCCACCCCTTCCCCTCTAGAACCCTCAGTTTGTTTCTCAGGGTCCATAGTCTCTCATGGTTCGTCTCCTTCTCCGATTTCCCCTCCTTCATTTTCCCCTCCCTGCTATCTTCTTCTTCTTCTTCTTTTTTTTTTTTTTTTAAACATATAATGTATTATTTGTTTCAGAAGTACAGGTCTGTAATTCATAGAAACTTTTTATCATTCTAAAAAGAAACCTTGTACATTAGCAATTATATTTTATTATTAAAATCAAATGATATGAAACCAATGTGGTACAATAGATCATGGATTTGTTGTGTTTTGGGGTGTTGTGTTTATTATTTTTTGCATTATTTGTATGTTTAAACACTTGCATCTAAAGCAAATCGATGCAAATCACATAGATGGCATAGATATACACTTTTGGTTCTCAAGGCCACTACAAGGCTAAGTGTGAAGGTGATGGGAATAGGCTCTTCTCCTTTTGCCCTGTCCTCATAATCTATAGTCTCTCCCAGGGTACAATTAGAGTCAGAAACCTGCACAGCCTCAGGGCCAATAGCAATGTTAAACCCTCTTACACAAGTATTAGACATAATACAATTGCAAAACTTTGCTAAATTTATTTTCTCCCAACATATCTGCAAGAATGAATTCTAAGACTAAAGAAAAACTTGACTTTTTATTGGCTTAAAACTGCATTTAAGCATGTAATTAGAAGGACTATGGCATGATTTATTTGTCTGAGTTTATTTCTAACACTTTGTCCTGTTTTTGCAAAAGTAGGCCCATGATTAATGAAATTACAATTTCAATTATTTATTGGGTTCTTTAGTAAGGATATTGGAGTATGTTATCTATGGGGACACTTCCATCAGTCTCTGGACTATGTCTACTAAAAGAGCCCAACAGACACTCCTTTCATGAGAATCTTGAGAAACTTTGGTGAAGCTTATAACATATTTGGGTTATGCTCTAATGGTCTGGAATTATAGTAGAAGGCACTATATTTGAGTTGGCCTGTCTGTTTTTTTTTCTGGGATGACAGAAACCAAAAGTTTTTTTTTTTTTTTTTTTAAGATTTTATTTATTTGACAGAGAGAAAGACAGCCAGAGAGGGAACACAAGCAGGGGGAGTGGGAAAGGGAGAAGCAGGCTTCCCGCGGAGCAGGGAGCCCGATGCAGGGCTCAATCCCAGGACCCTGGGGTCATGACCCGAGCCGAAGGCAGACACTTAACGACTGAGCCACCCAGGCACCCCAGAAACCAAAAGTTTTAAGGAACAAGATGGATAAAGTTATCACAGTATGGATTCAGAATTATCTGACCAATATAATTGATATAATTTTTGATGTTGACTAATACATTACTGTGCCTCTACAACAAAATAGATAGAAATAATCTAAAGTCCTTCCTGATGTGTGTAACTATGAAAATTCCAACAGTATTTTGAACCAATGTAATGGTCACCTAATTTGTGACCTTTGCCTTCACATATTCATCAATTTATGAATAAATGAGGGCTTAAGCAACCTTCTGGAAATGTATATTTCTACATATATTGTTAATATCTCCACTAGATTTCTCAGCAGAATTATGACAATTTTATAAGGAAAATGAGCTCTAAGGGTGTTTAGGCAATAATTTTGATCTTGAACTTATTCTAGGAGACAGGGTATCCCAAAGTGGTCTAGTAGAGTGGAGTTTTGTGAAGTTCTGGTGATATGTGGACCTTTGACAAGTACAACTTGATGGTATTCTATTTTAAGATCCTTGCTTGTTTCTTAGTTCTTAAGTTTGGAGTTAGAATACATATCATAGCAACAAGATGAATCTATCTATTATCTTTCTGGGCCATAAAATTAAAAGAAACTTTGATAGGAAAGACCATATTAAATCCTTTAACTTTCTCCTCCTTTCTAAAATAATAAACCCAGGGGCGCCTGGGTGGCTCAGTCATTAAGCATCTGCCTTTGGCTCAGGTCATGATCCCAGGGTCCTGGGATCAAGCCCCGCATCAGGCTCCTTGCTCAGCGGGAAGCCTGCTTCTCCCTCTCCCACTCCCCCTGCTTGTGCTCCCTCTCTCGCTGTGTCTCTCTCTGTCAAATAAATAAAATCTTTAAAAAAATAAAAAATAAAAATAAAATAATAAACCCAAATCAATACCATACGACAGAGTTTCCAAAGAAATGATCCCCCTCTACTAAGATGAATTCATGGGTCTTGATTAAAAATAAGAATTCATTTTTAAATGTAAATATTTCTAAGCAAAAATATAAATTACAACATATTTTTATAAGTTTAATCACATCATTACTACAAAATGCAGGTATTGCCAGCTGTAGTTTTTTATGGTTCACAGCAGTACAGCTTTTGGTACATAATGTATAGTTTTATAGCTAGTGAATGTCTATTTTTTTCTACTAAAATAAGCAAAAAAACTCCAGAAATACCTTTTCCCCCCAAAGTCTTGCAAAGAAGTACAGTTTCCCTATCTCAGCATGGAGTTATATAACTATATTGGTTTTCCATTGCTGCTGTAAGAAATTATCACAAATAAACTTAGTGACTAAGCATGACACATATTTATTATAGTACAGTTCTATAGATTAGCTCTATTATTTTTTCTGCTTCGTGACTCAGAGGCTGAAATCCAGGTATGGGCTGACCTAAACTCACTACGAGAGCCTCTAGAAAAGAATATGCTTCTAGGTCCATTCAAGTTGTAGCAAACGTCATTTCTATTTGTGGTAGAGCTGAAATTCCCATTTCCTTGCTGGGTTGTTCCATGAGTTTCTCTCACTTTCTTAAGGTTGCCTGCAATCAACACTATATTCTCTCCTCTGTCTTCAAATCAGCAACAGTGTGTCCACATTAATAAAAGAAAGGATGAGAACTACATGATCCTCTCAGTAGATGCAAAAAAAGCATTAGACAAAGCAGAGCATCCGTTCTTGATAAAAACCCTCAACAAATAGGGATAGATGGAATATACCACAACATCATAAAGGCCATTTCCAAAAGACCTACAGCTAATATCATCCTCAATGGGGAAATGAGAGCTTTTCCTCTACGGTCGGGATGAAGATGGTGGTGTCCACTACTCTCACCATTGTTATTTAACATAGTACTGGAAGTCCTAACCTCAGCGATCAGACAACAAAAAGAAATAAAACCATTCAAATTGTCAAGGAAGAAGTCAAACCTTCACTATTCACAAACACAAAACTCTATGTAGAAAAACTGGAGGACTTCACCAAAAAATTGGTAGAATTGATACACAAATTCAGTAAATTTGCAGGACAAATTAAATCAATGTACAGAAATCTGTTGCATTTCTATACACCAATAATGAAGCAGCAGAAAGAGAAATCAAGGCATCAATCCCATTTATAATTGCAGCAAAACACCACCACCAGTTGGGGTGGGGAGAGGAATAGGTAAGACATGGAGGATGTTTAGGGCAGTGAAAATACTCTGTATGGTCCTATAATGATGGATACATGTCATTACACATTTGTCCAAACCAACAGAATGTATCACACCAAGAGTGAACCCTAATGTAAACTATGGACTTTTGGTGATTATCACATGCCATTATAGGTTCATCACTTATAACAAGGGGGCGAGGGGAGGGAGGGAGTTATTGATAATAGGAGAGTCTATGAATGTTTGAGGCTATAGGGTATATTGGAAATCCATGTACCTTTCTCTCTCATTTGCTGTAAACTTAAGTCTACTCAAATAAATAAATAAATAAATAAATAAATAAATAAATAAATAAATAAATAGTATCTTTAAAAATATTATATTGGGTAATTTGCAGTGCTCTAAGTAACATGCTTTTCTAACCATTCGGCCCCCTGCCATTAAATTAGAAATGCAATGCTTGCAAAGACTTGAGATTTTAGAAATGACATACACAATTAGATACACTGCTTTCATAAATTTACTGAATGGTTACAAGATTTTGAGTCTTGATAAAGTTTGAAAATAGAGAAGTTTCTTTATTTAAACTGGAAATGCATTCAGTTTCAACATTCCATTGTCTGATTTAGGAGATCCAATGTTGCATAGGATATCTGAGGCAGAATAGGATGTGTGTGGATCCTGTGGTAAGTCATGACATAAGACTCATAAAAATAGTCCTCTAAAGTTTTACTCTGAAGCTATGCTCTCTGGAAAGTAATTATTTTTCTTTTGACACACAGCTCATGGATTGGTAGCTTAAGTGAAGAATGAATATCTAAACACTGGGGAAAAGGTAGCTATGTGATTTGAGTTGTCTGTCATGAAACAGACACTATCTTTGTACCTAGCACAAAAATAAGATACAACCATTGCTTACAAATCAAGCATAGGTGGCAATATGCCAAACCAACTCCTGGAGATTTGAGTTGCATGAATACCTTACTTAGTCTCTCAGTGTACTTATTCTGGCTAAGATGCCACTTCTCTCTCAATCAGCATCTACATTCTCCTATGACCAGTTAACTTAATGTTGAAGCTAATTTACATCTGAATCTGTAAGATTCAGCCCAAGCTCTTTCGTCTGCTTCAGCCTGGGAAGGCACTGGAGGACAATGGAAGGGAGAAATTCTCCAAGATGAAAGAATTTGGAACTCTCCAAGATTAAGGAATTTCCATTCATGATGGAAATAAGCTATGATCTAATGTAAAGATTTAGGCTGATTTATTGGCAGTTTCTAAAAAGCACTATGATTTTATGTAATTGTCATTTATAGAATATTCCATACAAAAAAAGCAAAACATACATTCTTCCCAAGCATATATGGAATATTCACCAAGGTAGACCATATTTTGACCCATGAGTCATAACAAATATAAAAGAATAAAATTATAAAAATGTATATTCAGACTATACTGTATGGAAATTAGAAGCCAATAACAGAAATCTTGCTGTAAAATGATCAGCACTGACCTAACCATATAACATATAACATGTGACATATGAGTCAAAGAAAGGTCTTGAGAAGTTTAAAAAATACAATGTATTCAAATCTGTAGGATGCAACAAAAATAGGAAATTTAAAAAGCGTAGAAGAAATTTAAAGCATCAAATGTATATATTAGCAAATAAAAACAACTAAAATCAATAATCTAATCTGCCATTTTAGAAAACTTGGAAAAATATAAGTGATATAAGCCAAAAGTAAGCAAAAGAAAATAAATAAAAATTAGTGCAGAAATCAATGAAATTTAAAACAGAAAACAATATAGAGAATCAACAACCAAAAGCTACTACAGTGAAAAGCTTAGTAATATTGATAAATCTTTAGCCTGACTAAATAAGAAATAAGAGAGAACATACAGAGTACAAGTATCATAAGTGAAAGAGGGGTCATCATTTTAACTAACTATAAATATTAAAATGATAATATATTAATACTGTGAACAACTTTGTGTCCTATAATTTGATAATTTAGGAAAAAAAAGAACAATCCTTGAAAGACATAAACACCAAAAGTCATACTAGGAGAAATTAATAATCTATTTCTCTTTCCATTATAGACTTTGGATTAATACTAAATAATCTTTCAAAAAAGAAATCTCTGGGTATAGATGGTTTCACTGGTGAATTCTACCAAACATTTAAACAAGAAACAATTGAAAAATTCTTTTCAATCTCTTTCAAAAAATAGAAGCAAAAGGAGCACTATTTCATTCTAAAAGGTTAATGTTACTCCTAATGTTACATATTATTTCATATTATAAGATATGAAGATCAAGAAAAAGCTATTATAAGAGAAGAATATTACCAATGCATGTTTCTCGTTAACACAGATGCAAATTACTTAACCAAACCTGAGCAAACCTAAATATATAAAACAAGGTATATACTATGGCCAACCTTTGAAAAACAAAAACATTATTACATTACTAGGCTAAAGAATAAAAATCATATGAGTGTATCAAATGATGCAGAAAAAAACATTTGAATAACCTAATACCTATTCATGATTAAAACTAGGAATAGATGGGAATTTCCTCGATTTGTTAAAGAACATTAACAAAAAAAATGCACAGCTAAAATCATTTTTAATGGTGAGGGACTGGAGGGTTTCCACATAAACAAGGAATTAAAAAAGATGTCCTCTTCCACCACTACTATTCAGCATTGTACTAGAAGTTTTAGGTAGGGTAATAAAACAAAAAAAGGAGATAAGTATATACAGATCAAAATAAAAGAAAACCTTCTTTATTGTTGATGACATGATTGTGATGTAGTGAATTCCAAAGAGCAGATAAAAATCTCCTGAACTAATAAGTATAACAATGTGAGTATACTCAAAGTATACAATAAATATTCATAAGTCTATATTGACATGCATAAATTATTAAGTAAATAAATGGGGAATAGAGACCAAATTCCTTTGCAGAAAAATTCTAAATGATTTATGTTGATACTACACATTCAAGATGGAGCTCAACTCCCCACTCTTAGTGTGGGCTACACATAGTGACTTTCTTCTACAAAGTAAAGTATAAATAGGGGAGTAATAAAGTAATTTCATAATTGAAAAACCTGGTAAGAACTACTTTGGTCATGTAACCGAGGCTACCTCAACAGTGAAAATCATGCTGATAATATGATATGCTGAAAATGATATTTTAACCCTGTGCTTTTCCTCTCCCAAATCCATAGGCCCAGTCTACTCATGAGAAAAAAACATCCAAAAAATCCTAACAGAGAAATATTCTATAAAATGCCCTCAAAATTGTCAAGGTCATTAAAAACAAGGAAAGTCTGAGAAACTGTCACAGCCAAGAGGAGCCCAGGAAGAATGACAACTAAATGGAATATGGAATCCTGGATGGAATCCCAGAACAGAACTAAGGATATCTGAATAATGCATGGGCTTTTTAATTTATCAGTATTGGTTCATCAATTGTAACAATATACCAGAATAACTAATGTTAGATAATAATTGGAGAAACTGGGTGTATGATATATGGAAACGCTGTACTATCTTGCTAATCTTTTCAGAAAAATCTTTAAATGTTCAAAATGTTTATGTAAAAAGTAAGCTCATTCCTACAATTTGTCCCATTTACAATATGTAATATACAAAAATACAGATATTTTAAAAGCATGTCATGCAAGTAATTGTGTTGTCCTTGAGCATGAAATTCAAAGGCCTGTTTATTTTTATGTAATTCATCAACTATGTGACTGTAATTGTTAAACTGACTTTAATTTTGCACCATGCAGTCAAATTTTCCTAGTCAGGCAAATAATAATTCGAAATATTATAGATCTCTGTATCTGCAAGAGCTGTAATATTCCAGTCCTTATTTCTCTATTCATGACAACAGGTAAGCTGTTTGTTTGTTTTTTTTTTCCATCCTCCTGCCATATTCATTCAAAATTCTCAACATTTCCCTCACCTTTCTTTATGTGTAACTTTTTATCATAGGTAAACTATCATTTATATGAGCAAAATCCTAAAAATACCTTAATAAAATCAA
The DNA here is from genome assembly GCF_002201575.2 of Neomonachus schauinslandi. Lineage (NCBI taxonomy): Eukaryota > Metazoa > Chordata > Mammalia > Carnivora > Phocidae > Neomonachus > Neomonachus schauinslandi. The sequence continues at coordinate 136,003,681 of NC_058409.1, read as the reverse complement.
TATGTTTTAGAAATCTTATGAAGTTTTGAGGACAAAGTCATTGCTACAAACTATAGTCTTTCAATTTTCTCCACCAGGCATGCTTTTGATCAAATTCATTAAACAGCTAGGGAATTCATTTCATTTCCATAATTTGCTCAAAAAAATAAAATAAAATAATAAGCGTTGGAGGATTTACCTGAAAAAATATATATTTATAAACAAATATAAAGTGTTAGGACTTTTCCCTATATATTTTATTTTACATGAGTGCTAATAGAACATCATAAGTTGATTTGAACAAATGTAGAAAAAGATTATTAGTGCTGTGAATCCAGATGCAAGTAGTATCAATTTGTGTAGAAACAATCTGATAGAAGTTTCATAAATAAGAATGAAATCAAAATTGATTTGGAGGATTTATTTTGGGGGAGGCAGAGTGTATTAGATTCTGAGGACAAAATCAGAAATATACATATGTGGTACCAACTATTTTAAGCTAGTGAAAAGATTTAGCTAGATAAAAAGAGTTAAGCTAGATAAAAACAAAAACATATTTATAAAAAATATGATAAAAAAAGGGCGCCTGGGTGGCTCAGTTGGTTAAGCGACTGCCTTCGGCTCAGGTCATGATCCTGGAGTCCCGGGATCAAGTCCCGCATCGGGCTCCCTGCTCAGGAGGGAGTCTGCTTCTCCCTCTGACCCTCCTCCCTCTCATGCTCTCTGTCTCACATTCTCTCTGTCTCAAATAAATAAATAAAATCTTAAAAAAAATATGATAAAAAATAAGAGTGGAGAGACAGAGGGTGTTATGGATATTTAGAAAGAGAAAAGAGCAGATAAGTCACGTTTAAGTTGGCAAGAACAGAGTATCTCCTCTGGGACAATTTAATCTTATGTTGGGGCTTAAAGAATGAGTTAAAATTAGTATGGCAATGGAGGAAAATAATGTTCCAAGACAATAGAATTCTATGTCTGTCACCTGGAAGTGGGTTCCTTCCTCAATCCAGAAATCAGGAGTAGTGGGTTGAGGCAGGTAGGTAGAGAAAGCTGAGCTGCTAAGGCTATCAGGGGTACGGCGTGGGGCTTTACAAACCAGAGGCAGAAGCTAACTGTGAATCTGATGGAAGGCAATTAAAATTTTTCAGCAGAGAGGAGGCACAGAAAGCACTCAGAGGATTTTGTATAACTCGAAATTAAACAATGATTATATATAGGTACCAACAGAGCAATGGCAAAGGGGAATGCAGGAAATTGTACAGGGCTGAGAGGCTATTATAAAAGACATCTAATTGGTAGTACTTGATTAGGTATGAGGTTGAGAGAGATGTAAATTGAGCGAGTTTCAATAGAAACTCCCAGGTGATTGCTTTGAATCATTGATCAGATCATAATGGCTTCTACTAATACATAAAACGGGCAGAAGTGTGTGTTTGGGGTAGAAAATTGAGGGCCCCCCTGTGGACATGTTAATCGTGAGACATTTATATGACAGTATCAAGTAGGTGATTGAATAATCAGGTCTGTTTCTAAAACAGCAAATAAAGCTCGAGACAGGATTTGGGACTTATCCTTCTGGCAATGGTATGTGAAGTCACCAAAGTAAGTAATATTGACTCTAGCTATTGGCAGAATAAGAAAAGTAGAGGCATACATCTCATTTCTGTATAAGTCAACATTATATTTGCTCAGTAAGAAAGAGGACATGGGTGAGGAGGCAGAGAAGGAGCGTGTAAATGAGTGGAAGAATATATAGGAGGGCGCTCTACCATGAAAGGCAGATAGGAAGACACTTGAAAATAGTTCAGTACAAATATCATGTGGCCATGTTAAAAAATAAAATAAAATCAATGTGCTAAGTGGTTGAGTAAGAAAAAGTATTGAAAACATGCCCCTCAGATTTAGTAAAAGAAGCTCACTAATATCAGCAAAAGAAATTTTATTGGCAGGTTGAGGCTTATTCTAGAATTATAGACCATTTGGAAGGGAATAAAATGGTCTTAAGAGTAAAGACAGTGGGGTGCTAAGCTGTCTTAAGAATACAATGGCAGCAAAGGTGGTCCTAAGAGGAAAGTATATAGCAATACAAGCTTTTCTCAAGAAACAAGAAAGGTCTCAAATACACAACCTAACTCTACACCTAAAGGAACTGGAGTAAGAACAGCAAATAAAACCTAAATCCAGCAGGAGAAGAGAAAAAAATAAATATCAGAGCAGAAATCAATGTGTAAATAGAAACCAAAAGAACAGTAGAACAGATCAATGAAACTAGGAACTGGTTCTTTGAAAGAATTAATAAGATTGATAAACCCCAGGCCAGACTTATCAAAAAGAAAAGAGAAAGGACATAAGTAAATAAAATCATGAATGAAAGAGGAGAGATCACAACCAACACCAAACAATTATAAGAACATATTATGAGCAACCATCTGCCAGCAAATTAGATAATCTGGAAGAAATAGATGCATTCCTAGAGATGTATAGGCTACCAAAACTGAACCAGGAAGAAATAGAAAACCTGAACAGACCCACAACCACTAAGGAAATTATTGAAGGAGTAATCAAAAATCTCCCAACAAACAAGAGCCCAGGGCCAGATGGCTTCCCAGGGGAATTCTATTAAACATTTAAAAAAGAATTAATACCTATTCTTCTGAAACTGTTCCAAAAAATAGAAATGGAAAGAAAACTTCCAAACTCATTTTATGAGGCCACCATTACCTTGATCCCAAAACCAGACAAAGACCCCATTAAAAGGAGAATTACAGACCAATATCCCCAATGAACATGGATGCAAAAATTCTCACCAAAATACTAACCAGTAGGATCCAACAGTACATTAAAAGCATTTTTCACCACGACCAAGTGGGATTTATCCCTGGGCTGCAAGGTTGGTTCAACATCTGCAAATCAATCAATCTTGATTAAAACTCTTCAGAGTGTAAGGATAGAGGGTACATAGCTCAATATCATAAAAGCCATCTATGAAAAACACACAGCGAATATCATTCTCAATGGGGAAAAACTGAGAGCTTTTCCTCTAAGGTCAGGAACACGGCAGGCATGTCCACTATCACCACTGCTATTCAACATAGTACTAGAAGTCCTAGCCACAGCAATCAGACAACAAAAAGAAATAAAAGGCATCCGAAGCGGCAAAGAAGTCAAACTCTCACTCTTTGCAGATGATGATACTTTATGTGGAAACCCAAAAGACTCCACCCCAAAACTGCTAGAACTCATACAGGAATTCAGTAAAGTGGCAGGATATAAAATCAATGCACAGAAATCAGTGGCATTTCTACACACCAACAACAAGACAGAAGAAAGAGAAATTAAGGAGTAGATCCCATTTACAATTGCACCCAAAGCCATAAGATACCTAGGAATAAATCTAACCAAAGAGACAAAGAATCTGTACTCAGAAAACTATAAAATACTCATGAAAGAGTATTAATTTAAAAAAAGCATTTAAATATGTGAATGTGCTGTGTGTCTCCCCTAAGATTTTCATCCATCATATCTTTCCTTCAAATTACCACCCTATGCCATACCCATTGTATTCTTTTTTTTTTAATTAACATATAATGTATTATTTGTTTCAGGGGTACAGGTCTGTGACTCATCAGTCTTACACAATTCACAGCATTCACCATAAAATATACCCTTCCTGTGTCCATCACACAGCCACCCACCCCTCCCACCCCCCTCCACTCCAGCAACCCTCAGTTTGTTTCCTGAGATTAAGAGTCCTTATGGTTTTTCTCCATCTCTGGTTTCATCTTGTTTCATTTTTCCCTTCCTTCCCCTATGAACTAGAAGGTATTATGCTAAGTGAAATAAGTCAATCAGAGAAAGACAATTATCATATGATCTCACTGATATGAGGAATTTGAGAAACAAGACAAAGGATTAAATGCTCTTTTGACATGAGGGAAAATAATTAAGAGATATTAAGAGGTGGCATAGAAATGGCATATAAGGGAGTGTGTGTTAATTCATTGGGACTTCTCTAACTGATTTCTTCATCATTATATTGATTCAAACATATGAACCTGAGTTTCTCAATCTCGGTATTATTGAATTTGGGGGCCAAACAGTGCCTTGTTATAGGATGCTGTTCCTGTGTGTTGTAGAATGTTTAGCAGCATCTCTGATTTCTACACACTCGATGTTGATAGCACTGCCTCCACCGTAACAACAAAAATATCTCCAGACGTTGCGAATCTACCCTGGATGAGGGCAAAGTCACCCTATTTGGGAACCACTGACCTACACTAAAGAATAAATTTCAAAACAAAAATTCTAACAGAGTTTTCTACCTTTAAAACGCAATTCTGAATAGAGTTTACTTTTGATTGATCTCTAAACATGAAAGGAGCACAGATTTTAATATATATCTTATTTGGGTATGTTTTAATATCTGCATTCTAATAAAATGAAATATTTTTGAAAGTTACCATGGTACTTTATATTAGTTATAGCTTGCAACTCACTTTAAAACATTTTTACTGTGTGGAAACTGCAGTCATCCTCGGAGAAACCTAATTTAGAGGTTAGCGTTCAAGTTATGTACACAGCCTTAGGAAAAACATGGGGTGAGAAATGGAGACTATCTTCTGGAATTTAATGTTACCTATGGAAATGAGACTATCCAGTATAATTTGGAGGAAAGGAGATTATAGCCCTTAAAGTAGTACTTTGGAAGAAAGAAAGAATTCAGAGTGAGTAGATATATTAACATTTACAAGTGATGTTTTCCACAAAATATCCATCATAGATTCTGTCAAATTCTTTATTAAAAAAAAATAGGTAGATATACTATGATTGAAAATGTTATTAAAAACAAACAAACAAACAAAAAACACTTCTTTTTAAAGATATAAACACTTGCTTCACTCTTGGCCCAAAAGGCTCTTTTTAGTTTGTGGAGTCCTTTAAATCAAGAGTCCTTAATTGTTTTGTGCGACATAGATCCCTTTGGCAGTTTGCTAAAGCAGAATGGACTCCTTCTCAAAGTGTATGAATTCATTCTAAATCTATCAAATAAAATATAAAAGATTACAAAGGAAAGTAATTATATGGAAATACAGGTGTCAAAATGTTTACATATGATGTCATAATATAAGTACTTATAAATGCAATAAAAATAGTGGCAGGTATAATAACAGCATAATCTCAAAGCGGAGATTACATATAAGCTATATTTTTACCTATACAGTATTTAATATGAAAATATTTGTGGTTTCAATTTGTTACAAAGCCAAAGGTTCTGCCATTACTGTGATTTCCCTCTATAAGTGAAGAAAATACTAAAATTCATCCCGAGGTTACTTAAAATTTTTTTTTTCCAAAATGAGTTAATGGTTCACCTAATTTTATCCTTTGATTATTGGGGCTCATTAGAAAACAAGATACTTCAAAAAGGCATTTCTATGCTTCTTGGAAAATTTTTATTACTGTATTCATAGTTTAACAATAGGGTGGAAATCTAAAATTGCCTCTATCTTTTTCTTTTTTTTTTATTTTTAAAGTTTTTATTTATTTATTTATCGGAGAGCGAGCAAGAGAGAAACAGCATGAGAGAGGAGAGGGTCAGAGGGAGAAGCAGGCTCCCCGCTGAGCCGGGAGCCCGATGTGGGACTCGATCCCAGGACCCTGGGATCATGACCTGAGCCGAAGGCAGTCGCTTAACCAACTGAGCCACTCAGGTGCCCTTTCTTTTTCTTTTTTTTATGAACACTTTTATAAATGGGAAGACTCTTTGAGCCTGTTCTGATTAGATCCCAGAAGAGTGCCATCACTGCTCAGTGATGAAAACAACTATTCATTTGCTGTTTGCTTGCAGTGTAGCCTCAGTGGTAGTCACAAAATCAACTTAAACTTCTTACTTGTGAAAAGAATTATAATAATCATTGTAGTCCCATTGGTTTCTTGTAATTTCAACACATCAATAATTTCCACTTCTTTGATTATACTTCTTCAATTTTCAATATCATTGACTTCTATTTCATATTAGAAAAAAATTCATAGATTCTCTGACATTAGAATTTCTTGGTTTTGTAAATTGCCTTTGGCAGGGTTTTCTCAACCTCTTTCGTCAAGTCCTTTTGTGCTACTCCTTATCTAAATACTATTTCTCAAGTCTAATGAACAGATTTATTTCTCTCCAAGATTTCCTATCTCAGTAAGGATCCACCATCCATCTCATTGCATGACTCAGAATACTGGGGCACTATCTTTTACCCTTTACCCACTCAAGTTTTGGTGCCCAATGATTTTACCACAAAAATACATTTCTTTAATCTACTTACTTGTCTTTATCGCCACTCTTAAATGACTCTAGCCAAGACTGTTACTTGTCCTCTGCTATGTTTTTGAATTTTTGATAGTAATAGAATTTTTAGCTGTACATATAAATGTTCATAATGAGACCATGAGTTCCTAACGTCCCTTATAGTTTGATCTGGACATGTGATTAAAATCTGTTCCATATGTTCTAAGGAAAAGTGATGTTATAACACATAGGCCATGTCTACCAAAAAAGTCTCGTGCCCCTTCTTCCCTTGTCCATGTCTTGCTTCTAGAAAGAAGATAACAGTGGTAAATCACTTTGGACAGCACAGACAAGAACATCTTAGAAAAGACATAAACATGGAGCACTGCATCTTTGTTTAATACAGTTATTTTTAATTTTCTATTTTTATTGTACTACCTTGACACAGAGAGATGTTGGTCATTTCCCCTTCTTGAGTAGATGATTAAGTCCACACTCCCAACTATTCCCTCTCTGGAGCTCTCACACTCCAGGACCACTAGGCACCTGCCTAATTGCCCCAGGACCAGGTACCAGACTACTGGGGACAATCTCTATATATCAGAACCCACTGAAATTATTCAATTCAGCCAATCCACAGAGATCCCTTGATACCTAGCTAACATTACTCCATGTGCCATATAGAAGCTGCCCGTCACAGCTCCTGGGACCTGCTACCTTGCCCCTGCATATAACATTCTGTGTGGCCCACCCTGGCAGACCTCTTATTTAAAGCTGTGAATAGGAAAGATTTCTGCCTTTCATCTAACCAAATGTCATCGTGTTGTTCTCCCACATCAAAAGATACTTTAAATCTTATAAAACATCTTTACACTTTGGAACCTGATACTATGGGTCATAACTTCCTTTGACCCTTTTATGCTTTGACCCTTACATTCATAAGAAGCATGCTTCTATCCTGTTTCAGTACTGTTTGTGTTCTGATCTTTGTGAAAGGGGACACTATGTTAAGTACTGTATTCTATTAAGCATAAGCATGGCTTCCAAAGTCAGTTAAGGCACAGAGAACTTTGAACATGTAATTGAAATTACTGAGTAGTTGGCATTAAAACAGAGAGATTGGGGCGTCTGGGTGGCTCAGTCGTTAAGCATCTGCCTTCGGCTCAGGTCATGATCCCGGGGTCCTGGGATCGAGTCCCACATCGGGCTCCCTGCTCGGCAGGAAGCTTACTTCTCCCTCTCCTACTCGCCCTGCTTGTGTTCCTGCTCTCACTATCTCTGTCTCTGTCAAATAAATAAAATCTTTAAAAAAATAAAATAAAAAAATAAAAAATAAAACAGAGAGATTATCCTGGATTATTTGGGTAGTCCCAATGTAATCACATGAATCCTGTGATTAATTTTGTATGTCAGCTTGGCTAGTCTATGGGGCCAGATGTTTGGTAATATAGGTGTTGCTGTGAAGGAATTTCGTAGATGTAATCAGTTGACTTTCAGGCAGACAAAGACCAGTACCATATGATTTCACTCACATGTGGAATTTAAGAAACAAAACAGATGTACATAGGGGAAAGGAAAAAAAAGAGAGAGAAGGAGGCAAACCATAAAAGAAACTATAAACTATGGAAAACAAACTGAGGGTTGCTGGAGGGGAGGTAGGTGGCGCGATGGGCTAAATGGGTATTAAGGAGGACACATGTTGTGATGAGCACTGGGTGTTCTATGTAAGTGGTGATGAATCACTAAATTCTACTCCTGAAACTAATATTACACTATATGTCAACTAACTAGAATTTAAATAAAAACTTGAAACATAAAAAAATAAATAAGTTATATTATATGGGTAATATAAAAAAATCAGTTGACTTTAAGTAAAGGATATTACTCTTGCTAATGTTGGTGAGCCTCATTTAACTGGTTGAAGTCTTTAAGATTACAAGTTTCTCAGAAAAGAAGGAATTCTTTCTCAAGCCTGTAATATAGAAATCCTGCCTGAGGTTCCAGTTCACTGGCCTGCCCTACAAATATCAGGCTCAAGACTCCAACATCAAATTTCACTTGAGTTTCTAGCCTGCCAGCCAGTCCTACAGATTTGGGACTTGCAAACCTCATAATCATGTGAGCTTGTGAGCCAATTCCTTAAAAATTCCTCTCTCTCGCTCTCTTTTCCTTATATATAATATAATATAGCATAGCATAATATAATATAACAATATGACATTACAATATTACATAATATAATGTAACATAACAATGTGCTACAATGTAATGTGATGGTGATGTGATATGATGTGATGTGATGTGATGTGATGTGATGTGATGTGATGTAAATTCTGTTTTTCTGGAAGACCCTGACTGATAACATGCTTTTCAAAGCAGGGCCAAAGGGAAATCAGAGAGATTAGGGCACAAGAATTTGAGCCTCTAGATGTAGGATTTATATTGCTTTGGCATCATGTTTATGACATAATTTAAACGAATGGAAAAGAGTGTAGTGTATGTGAGACAATTTCAATTACATATATCAATATTTCCCAACATTTTTAATAAAATGTTAGTGTCCTCAAATACAATCACATATATTTTGAGAAAAATTATCTACAAATGTCAAAAGTTCTTTTTCCTCTATTATTTAACTTTGAGGCTGGAATTTAAAATATTTGAAAGGAGAACAGTAGCATTTTTTTTAAAGATTTTATTTATTTATTTATTTGACAGAGAGAGACACAGCGAGAGAGGGAACACAAGCAGGGGAAGTGGGAGAGGGAGAAGCAGGCTTCACACTGAGCAGGGAGCCTGACGCAGGGCTCGATCCCAGGACCCTGGGATCATGACCTGAGCCGAAGGCAGACGTTTAATGACTGAGCCACCCAGGCGCCCCTAGAACAGTAGCATTTTTTGAACTTTTCAGCAGTGTTTTTATTTAAGAGTAGAAGTTGTATCCCCATGGAGACTACCCTTTTCTTTTTATGAGGCTGTTAGTTAAGCTTATATAAAATAAGTATCTATCCATAACTAGGATGACCATATGTCTCCATGCATCCTGGTCAGCCTTGATTTGAACATAACCCTAGTGTAATTGTTAATACCATGACTTTAACTTCCAAAAGTGTCCCAATTTTGCCAAAAAAAAAAAGGTATACGGTCAGTGTTCTGATCATACAAAAAACCTACTGATTGTGTGTTTATATATTTATACACACATATTTATGTGTTATTGTATGTATGTATGTATGTAGTTCTCTGTTTGTTTATGCTTTATATACAAAGTGGCCATTATTGATAGGGAACAATATCAGTATGAAATATTGTGATGTTAAATAGATGATTTTAATTGGACAGGATATAAAACAGGAGCCAGGGGAGCACCCACTCAGAAAAAGAGAGCATTCGCAAAGCACCTAAAATTCTGGAGGAAGTATCTAACTTCTGCAGAAAGGGAGCCTTTTGGAGACCAGGAAGAGATACCACCACTGGAAGAGCACTGTGAAGTGATAACAGTGTAGCACCATGGGCATGCAATCATGAGATGGTGAAAGATGATAAAGAGAGTAGTATACATCATTGGACTACGTGGAAAGATAAGGAAGGGCAAACTGATGTACATGGAACTGATGTACATACACTCCCAAGAGAACCTCAGGATGCTAATTCGGACAGAGATGAAGACATGAATTTCATGCTGTTATAAGTAATGCAAGGTCAGAGCTAGTATAGTTTGACCATTAACTAAAATACAACCTATGTTTGTATCTAATTTGGAGAAATAAAGCATTCCAGTTAGATAGACAGGTAAATAAGTAAGTGGATGGGTGGATGGATAGATGGTTGGATAGATGGGTGGGTGGATGGATGGTTAAAAGGAAGGAGGGAGAAAGAAATCACAGGATACAGATACAAACATAAATAACAGGACTGATATACCCCATGATTTCTATACATTTAGTTCACTGACTCTTCTACATTCTAACCAAGCTAAATTCCAGAACAGAATCTTGTCAATTCCATTTACTACTGACAAATATTAGTGATGTTTTATTGTCACTTTTGTCTCAGCCATCTAGTTGTTATCTCTTTGAGTACTTGATATGTTTTTCTGAGTTTTGAGAGATTTCAAAAAAATTATTCCATCATTTCTAAAAAGTGCAGATGCTATGACAAAGATGAAAGCACTACTAAGAAGCCGAGGCTTATGATTACACTGAAAGTAAAATAAATTAAACTGATGAAAAAAATGATTAAATGTACCCATGTGAATGGAACAAATTATAGAGTAGGAAGGATGCTGAAAGACGAGGAATAAATAATACTGAATGTAGAAAGTGCTATGAGTATGCAACTGACAATGATTATCAAGGCAAATATATGATAAAAAGGAAGATATAAAATAAGAAAAAAAAAAAAGAACACTCTATAAATAGGCATGAGCCCTAGACTTTTATCAAACAAAGCAAAACAAAATCTTAGTACCCATTAAAGCAAAGAAGCAAAAGGAGACATAACATTGCAAACTTGCTCCAGATGGCTTTATAGGTATAAAACTTAATTGTAATCCACACAATTTCCCTGTTTTGGTGGTAAAGGCAAATACTATTATCATCAAGGTGTTCCAGAAGCATTGGAGATTTATCAAAGAGGCTATTGTGGGGACAAAGAATTAAACAAACATTTAGTATAAATAAAATTGATTTACTTTGGGAAAAGATAAGTAAAAGAATGAATATCACAAAATATAAAGTATTATTGTTAAAAGCATTCGAAAAACTTACTTATGGAGACCGAGGCTTCATTCTTGTGGCTCTGTTTCCATGTATATCTCAGGTGATGGACACGGAAAGAAAGGACAGCGCTTAGGAGGTTTTTGTGGGTGAAACCTAGAAGTAGCTAAATCATTTAGATCCATATTTCAATGGCCAGAACTCAGTTACAAGGCCATATTCTGTTGCCAGGGTTGAAGGAACATGTAGTATACCTGACTGCCCAGAACTAAGGGAAGTCAGGTGTTAGTGAAACATATTCATATCTTCTAAATAGGTCCCAACACTATTTTAAAGTTTATGTTTAACAGTAAAGTTGTTTAGGAGAAAACATTTAACCTTGATTTCCCTTTAATAACTTTAATGCTTTTATTATTGAAATTCCATATCATTTGCTTTTTCTACTTCATCTGTCAAATAGTATTATTAGTCTTTTATATTAAAATGCTATAAACCTGTCCAATTTTTATACCTGTTCATTATTTATATTAATAGCTGATATTACATCATATATTCTGATGCTTGTGCTATAGTATGTATAAAGCTTCTTAAATTCATTGTGGATTATTCAAATATAGGTCATAAAATAATATGAATTATTCAGTTAGTCTCATATATAATTGGATGTGATTTTGCTATGAATTTTGCCACTCAGATTTAAAGCTCTTTGTAGTTATTTTGATGTATTTCAATTCATTTTATTTTATATGTTTACCTTCAAACATTTTTGCCAGTGTATTTTTGTGTGCCTCATCTAAGCACCATATAGATTAAATTAAGCTCCATGTTTTTTCCTTCCCTTTACTAAGACCGTGTAATTTATTATATATATTATTACTGTTTCTGTTTTGTTTACCATATTTCCATTTTATTTCAGTTTATCTTATGGTTCAGTAGCTATTTTCATATTTTAGTTTCATATTTTTAACAAAAAGCCTATTTTTGTTTAAATTTATCCCTACTTTTAAAATGCAAATGGTTTTCTTCATTTTTGTATTTTTCACTATGTTATATAGAAAAACAAAGTGCTATGATTTCTTATGTAATATGGAATCTGATATACTTTTTGCTATTTCTCTTTATTCTCCAACTCCCTGTTTTTCCACTTTTCTAGTCTATATTAATTTCCTTGGGTGAACTGAGCCACTCAATGTATGTGCTGTATTTTAACAATAAGTCACCCCTCAGGGTAGGTAACTTCCCCCCCCCCATATTTGCACCATTCTTTTACACTTAACACCCATTGATTTTAATTTTTTTTAAGTTTTAAGTTTTTATTTATTCCAAATTTCCCATTTTACTTTACTTTTATTATTTATGAGTGAATGGCATGATTTTTATAATATGTTTTTCTTACTGATATATTCATTAATTGTCTCCAAACTGCTCGTAAAGAGGCTTACCATGTCTTCATGCAGCTGACAAAGGGCAGAGTTAAGATTTGAACCCAGGTGCTGGAGTTCCAGAGCCTGTTTTTGCCACCACTGAGCTGTATGGCCACATTAACTGCCAATATACCAAAATGGTTTTGCGGTCTTTATACATGAACAATATTTTACATGTGTATAAAAAGTTTTGGTAAAGGATATTCTATCTGAATTCCCTTTCATGTACAGCTCATATCCAAAATACACTTTTTTTCCTTTGTTGTTAGAAAAATGACAGAACAAAAATTCCATTGTTGGGACGCCTGGGTGGCTCAGTCGGTTAAGTGGCTGCCTTCGGCTCAGGTCATGATCCCAGGGTCCTGGGATCGAGTTCCACATCGGGCTCCTTGCTCCGTGGGGAGCCTGCTTCTCCCTCTGCCTGCCTCTCCCCCTTGCTTGTGTTCTGTCTCTCTGACAAATAAAAAAATAAAAATCTTTAAAAAAAAAAAAAATTCCGTTTTTTTTTTTTTTTTTTTGAGGGGGATAAGAACTTTACAGAGTAGGAAGGAGTCTTCATTGTTTCACTCACATGCATTGATTATTTTTCATACACCTAAATTATTTTTAAAAGTCTTTTTCCTTTTTTTTTTTTTGGTACCTTAAATTTACCTTTTGTTTTGTTTTGTTTTGTTTTTTTTGAGAGAGAGAAAGAGAGCAAGCATGCAGGAGCAGAAGGGAGGGGCAGAGGGAGAGGGTGAGAGAGAATCTTAAGCAGGCTCCATGCCCAGTGCAGAGCCTAACACAGGGCTTGATCTCACGACCCTGAGATCATGACCTGAGCCAAAATCAAGAGTCTGCATTCCCAATGAGAGTGTGGATGAAGTGTCCTTTGCTTCTATATTGCCATGTAGGTATTCCAGCTTTCTTCTTTTGGAAGACACATTTAGGAATTCTTATCTCTGGCAAAAGTGCTATTCCAAGGACCTGATTGTCTGATGGTAGATTATCTCCCCTTAGGCTCAATTGTCTTCCAGCTTCCTTAGAGATTCTGAAAGGGCAAGGATCAAGATATAAGAGGCTGCATTCCCATTACTCTGACCCCAACATGGACAACTTACAGATATTCTGGATCTGTTATTTTTGTTATTTTCTTAAATATTATTATTTAGAGTAAGTAGATGATGATAAAAAATGTCAGAACTTTGACTTAGAATATAGTCCCACAAATTGGGGATGACTATTTATTAATTATTTTCCTGGACAGTAAAGATTCTGAACAAGGTTAATTAAGATAGTATAATTAACCCAGTACCTTTAATATCTATATCCATATCTATCTATTTATGGTATTAGATTATATATTTAATATTATATATATATATTATTAGATTATCTATGTTATAGTGTATAATATTTATCAGCAGATGGCCATTCTATTTTTATTCCGATTCAGCAATATGCCTCCTCTTAATTTCTATGGACAGTACATTCAGAGAAAAGGACTGCCCTTTGACACCAGCCCCTTGCACATTCCTCACCTCTATCCACACCCTTATCAACTATCAAGCACTGCCAAGCCATTACCCTTTTGTGTTTTTATCATTTCAGTTTTATTTTAGCTTTTGGTACTTTTGCATTCTTTTTACCTTTTCAGCATTGCCATGCACATTTTAATAGGAAATTACCAATGTCACTTATATGGCTTGAGGCCCAAGAGTATTTTATAGATTTTATAGAATTATTTTATTTTATTTTTTTTTTAAGATTTTATTTATTTATTTGAGACAGAGAGAGAGCACATGAGAAGGGGGAGGGTCAGAGGGAGAAGCCGGCTCCCCACCGAGCAGGGAGCCCGATGCAGGGCTCGATCCAGGGACTCCAGGATCATGACCTGAGACGAAGGCAGTCGCTTAACCAACTGAGCCACCCAGGCACCCAGATTTTATAGAATTATTTTAAATCAGTCTTATGAAACAGTTTACTGTGAGAGCTCTAAATCCTGGCATATTCCACTGATGTCATATAGAGAATTGAAGTCAATTCCAGCCTGAGAGTTTTCCACTTAAATAATGCTTTTGCCCTTGTTTAGTAGTAGGGCTGGAGGATCCCAATGGTGTACACCTAGACCAAAGCTTCATTTCTACAACATACCCACAATTTTCCCCTCTCCCTCTACCCCTTCCCCCCTGCTTGTACTCTCTCTCTCCCTCCCTCTCAAATTAATAAAACCTTTAAAAATAAATAAATAAATAAATTGAATTTAGATATATGTCAACGTCAAATAAGGCATTTCAAGTTGATTAAAGTTTAATGGCAATGGAAATACTTTGTTTCACATCTTATATGATGTTATTTCTTTCCTTATTCACTGTGTATCACTCTAGAGATATACAGCCAAAATAGACACAGAATCTGTGTGCCTAAGACTTTAAATAAGATAATTTGTGTATTTATTTTTTCTTTGTGAAGTTTGTAAAGCCATTTCCTTTCATGGCATTCCATACTCTGATGTCCTCACTATTCCTAATATATCCTGAGAACAACAAACTGAGACTCTCATAGCAAGTAGCCTTGAAAAATGTCTTTCATAATCAACGGGCTTATCCCAGATGGGCAATTATTGTCCTTCTACTCTATTTGGTAATGAAGACTGTTGTGTACTTTGTTTTTATGTTTTTTTTTATCATTGTCTATTAAAAATTATGTGTAAGCAAATATTTTATGTCACTGTGACATTAGTTTGGGCCTGCCTCATATTTGAAATATAAATGTTATTAATTTTAAATGTCATTTTGATAGTGATAATTCAAGGGTTAATGATAGTGAAGAATGTAACTGAATATAATTTATTCTCAGAGTAATATATCATTAAGTGACTGTTAAAAACACATCCTTATAAATTCGATTAGAAAAAAAAAAAGTTAATGATCAGACCTTAGGGAAAACTAGACTGTTTCCATAGTAAGTGGTTCTGTGGGAACAAATTTAAAATACATACACTTTGTCCTATTGGGGTTTTGAATGACTCAACAGAATATTTCAGAAGAAGCCACAAGTGTGTTAAGAAAGGGAACTAATGGATGCTGATGCCAGACTAATCAAGGAAAACAGTGCTGGAACATATGTTGTTTTCTCTGTAGAAAAATCCAAATGGGACATTCTGATGACTGAGGCTGAAATTAATTTTATAGGCATTAACATTTGTGGGTGTTTCACACATGCAAGTACAGAACATTTCCCTTGATGGTAGAACAAAATGTGAGTATCGAGAGGGACATAAATTGAAACTCACAGCTCCTTACAAAATCAAGAGTTTTACATCAGTCTTGTTTTGGTTATTCTCACAAAATTTATACAAAACATGTTGGTAAAAGTAACGGTAGATATTTTAAAACTAAATGAATGCTAAATGGATGTTAATACTGCTCAATCGTTTATTTAACCTCAAGAAGCATCGTATTGGTTTTGTTTGTTTGTTTTTAAGAAGCGTAGTATTGGAATACTACAGATATCCACTTTCTATTCTTCACGTTTATGTGTTGTTTGGCAAAAGCAAAATATGGACCTATATTTAAAATCAATCCACAAATTTAAGAGGTTAAATGTTTAAGAAGCTTAATTAATAGTCACTGAGGTTTAGACAATGAGAAGTATGGTGGTCAGAGGCTACATCACTGAAAATATGTAAAGGTTATGCAGGAAGTTACCTTGCGGAGCCAAGGTCTGTGTTCCTCAGATATCAGCCAGGCACGCATTGATTTAGGTCATCCATCTTAGTGTTTGTTTTTTGTTTTTTGTTTGTTTTTTTAATATCTCATTATTTTGGGCTTTTATCTTATTTCATCTTTCTCTTTGTCTTATTCTGTTTTATTCCCTTTATTGGGATTATTATTTACATTAAATTTTTACCTCTACTTGCTAAAAAGTTATGCATTGCTATTAATAATTTATTTAGCCCGTAAATTTTCTTTTTTTTCTTTATTTTATTTTATTTTTTTAATTTAAGTTCAACTAGCTGACATATAATACATCATTAGTTTTTGATGTAGTGTTCAATGATTCATTAGTTGTGCATAACACACACTGCTCATCACATCATATGCCCTCCTTAACGTCCATCACCCAGTTACCCCATCCCCCACCCACCTCCCTTTCCACAACCCTCAGTTTGTTTCCCAGAGTCAAGAGTCTCTCATGGTTTGTCTTGCTGTCTGATTTCTGCCCATTCAGTTTTCCCTCCCTTCCCCTATGATCCTCTGCACTATTCCTTATATTCCTCATATGAGTAAAACCATATGATAATTGTCTTTCTCTGATTGACTTATTTCCCTTAGCATAATACCCTCCAGTTCCATCCATGTCAATGTAAACGGTAGGTATTCATCCTTTCTGATGGCTGAGTAATATTCCGTTGTATATATGAACCACATCTTCTTTACCCATTCATCTGTTGAAGGACATCCAGGTTCCTTCCACAGTTTTAGCCCACAAATTTTAATAGGCATACTTAGCATACCAAATAAAATGAATCTGCATTTGTAGCATAGGTAGATCACATCACCTGACTTAGAATACTTTATCTTATTTTCCCATAATATGTATGCCATTGTATTGTACTGTAGTGATGCATTTATTTGTATTTTGTCTTTATATAGTGTTGTTTAATACAGCAATGTTTGCTTAGAATTAGCGACATATTTACCACTTCTTTGTTCATTATTTCTTTATAGCTCAGAACTTTGTGCCTGAGGAAGAGTATTTTTTTTTTTAAAGATTTTATTTATTTATATGACAGAGAGAGACAGCGAGAACAGGAACACAAGCAGGGGGAGTGGGAGAGGGAGAAGCAGGCTTCCCGCTGAGCAGGGAGCCCGATGTGGGACTCGATCCCAGGACTCTGGGATCATGACCTGAGCCGAAGGCAGACGCTTAACGACTGAGCCACCCAGGCCCAGGAAGAGTATTTTGAAATGTTTTTGAATAGGCTCTATTTTGGGAAAACACTGTCCATTTTTTTCCCTGACCATATATATATAATTTATATGAAAATGCAAAGGACTTAGAATAAATTAGGAAATTATGAATATAAAATAGAAACTAAAAAACAGTTCCTATCAGAGATAAGGTAACAATAATGAATACAGTGTAAGAAAAGAAATATGGATCAATAAAACAAAATAGAGAGTCCAGAAACAGATCAACAGTGTACAATAAACTGTTTCTAACAAAGATACCATTGCAATTGAATGGGGAAGCAACATATAGTTCTGGGTTATGTGATTATCCATGTAACTTGAGTTAGATTATATTCCTAAACATGAAAGGTAAAACAGTATACCTTCCAGACAAAATTAGCGGGGAAAATAACTGTCTCTTAACATGATAGTATTATTTCCTAGTGCTGCTGCAAAAATGACCATAAATATAAGGTCCCAAAACAACACAAATACATTATTTCACAAATCTGGAGGACAAAAGTACTAAAATCAAGATATAGAAAGGACCGAATTTCTGGATACACTAGGGAAATATTTGTTTTCTTGAATTTTCCCAGTTCTAGAAGTCACATGCTTTACTTGGGTAAAGGCAGCTTCCTCCATCTTCAAAGCCAGCACTGCAGAACTGTCAAATCTCTCTCTCTTCTATGTCCTCTTGATTCCCCCTTATAAGGGCACTTGTGAATACATTGGACCTTTTGCACAATCAAGAATAATCTCTGCATCTCAAGATCCCTAACTTAATCAACTTAATCACACCTGCAAATCCTTTTTGGCCCCATATAGTGACAAATTCATATATTCAGGAAATTTGGCTGTGGACATTTTTGGGAATGACTTCTGGTCCTGAGAGATTCATGTCCATCCACGCATAAGCTTTCACCCATCCTGACACTCTGAAAATCTTAACCCATTATAGCATCAATTAATAGTCCAAGATTTCACTTAATTTCTAGCAGCTCAAAAGCTTCAAGTCTTGTCATCTAAATCAGGTGTGGATGAGTCTGGTATGATTGTCCCTAGAGCAAAAATCTACTCCATTCATGGCTGTGAAACTATAAAATATGTCATGTGGCTCCCAAAATACAATGGTGGGACAGGCATCCTATCGTATAAGAGTTATAAACAATGCCCTTTGAAAAGTGAAAATAATAGAAGGAAAAAAGGAGTCACTTATCAAACAATTTCGAAATCAGGCTAGGCAAACAGCATTATGCTTCAAGGTCTAGGAATAATTCTCTGTGGTTCATAGTCCCATCACCTAGCTCATAGTTCCACCCTGCGAATCATCGTTCTTTTTTCATGAAGAATATTACATGTTTATATCTGATAAATGTTATGCACCCATATCCTTCCTTCCTGTAGAATTTTGGGACTCTTCCAGCCTTTTTTTTATGTTCTTTCTGTCCCTTTTAATCCATGATGGCAGTATCTCTTCTGGTAAAACATTTGTAATAACTTTCTGGGTTTCCTCTGTATTTCAGAGGAATTCATTAATTTAGACAAAAGTTTCCTTTATTAATCTTTCCTGGAGAATCTTATCTCTATTTCTGTTTCCTGTGCTAATATGGCTAAGGAGATCCATAAATCATATGTTCAATCTATTAAAAAAGATGTTTTATGACTGAATAAACTGATTCTTCCGGGGCACTAGTCAAAGATTACCCAACTACATCCCCAGCTTTCTCTATAGAACATGCTTTCTAAAAATGAATCTCCTAAATTTAGCATTTTTACAATTTGGATAAACTCAGAATTTTCATAATCATCAAGTTGGGCTATTTTTTGCTGTATTGTTCTTCCCTCCTTTCCTATATAAGCAACATTTCATTATAAGCAGCAAGAAGAAACTAGGTCAGACCTTTAACACTTTGCTTGGAAATCTCAGCTAGATATCAAAGTTTACCACTTACAGGTTCCACCTCTTAATAGCTACAGGATGTAATATAGCTATGTAAGATTTCTTCCACGATATAAGGATTCCCTCTCATCCAGTTTCTTTTTTTAATTTTTATTTTATTATGTTATGTTAATCACCATACAGTACATCATTTGTTTTTGAGGTAGTGTTCCATGATTCATTGTTTGCATATAACACCCAGTGCTCCATTCAATACGTGCCCTCTTTAATACCCATCACCAGGTGAACCCATCCCTCCATCCCCCTCCCCTCTAGAACCCTCAGTTTGTTTCTCAGAGTCCATAATCTTTCATGGTTCATCTCCCCTTCTGATTTCCCCCCTTCATTTTTCCCTTCTCACTATCTTCTTCTTCTTTCTTCTTCTTCTTCTTCTTCTTCTTCTTCTTCTTCTTCTTCTTCTTCTTCTTCTTCTTCTTCTTCTTCTTCTTCTTCTTCTTCTTCTTC